>NC_059192.1:18209414-18449414 GCF_020615455.1 Coregonus clupeaformis | reverse complement strand
GTTTGTTTTGCAGACGTAGTCCTAGATTGCATCTGAAATGGCACCCTATTCCTTACATAGTGCACTACTTTTGACTAGGGCTCATAGGGGGGGGCTCTGGTCAAAACCCCTTTTCCCTATTTAGTGTACTGCTTTCGACCAGGACACATAGAGAGGGCTCTGGTCAAATGAAGTGCACTATATATGGAATAGGGTGACATTTTGGACGCAGCCCTAGTCTAATGTAGTGGAATGGAGCTTTGATTTACGGCTTAATCCCCTCTGAAACACCCAAGCAAGCCCAGTTAATAGATAACAGATATACCTCCATCTCATGCTTGAGGGCTGATCATTAGCCCCTCCCCCTTCTCCATCCTAACTGGTCTGGACAGACATAATCTAATCTGCCATTGATTGGTCAGACTAACTCGCCTGGTTCACATGACTTCACTCCTCCTCCTTCCAGAGCTCAGTATCGACTGGTCTGGTCCTTACCAGGCTTCTTTGAAAAAACCCTCTGTGTCATCATTGGTTTTCAGTTCCTTCTACCTCCTCTTCCTCCATCCTCATCCCACTTTAATGCATTACAACATATTTTGTGTCCGTTCCTTTACACAGACAATGAAAAAATAAAAAACGGACATCTGGCCTCCATGTGCAAGCAATTATTCCATATAGATTGGTCTTGCGTCACTGGGTTCCAATGTAGCTTGGGAAGCTGTAGTGCAGTAGTCTGTAGTGCAGTTACCGCTAGCTGCTAGCTAGGTCTGGTGATGCATGTTCCCCCACCTCTTCTAGAAACACACACACACACAGCAATCCTCAAGGTTGACCGTTATATCTTCATTCATTCATTCATTGGCTTCAACATCTTCCACTTGCCAACTTTTAGACTTTTTAACATTGCCGCATTGCTTTTAGAGTCTCTGGTTACTAGCACCGGCTGCTGAGGGGAGGACGGCTCATAATATTGGCTGAAGTGAATGGAATAGCATCAAACACATGGAAACCACATGGAGCCATTACTATGAGCCCGTCCTCCCCATTTATGGTGCCACCAACCTCCTGTGATGTCTAGTAGTTTGAAGCCTTTCATGTTCTCTAATGACCCAGTAATACTGTGATTTCATGTCAACATGTCCTCATGCACCCCACCCCTTCAACACACACTTACGTTCTCTGAGCTCTACCATCTACCCATCTACCCATCATCCCTCTGTCCATTCTTCCTGGATTCTCGCGCTGTGTGTCACTTTTTCCCATCTATCACTTCCTCGTGATCTAATATTTTCACACCCTTGCTAAAACGAGATACGCCTAAACAGTGTTTTCGCTCGCTGTAACTGGTCATCTTTTCGCTAACTTTTGGGCGTCTGTTTTCATTGTTGTCTTTTCTCCCTGTCGTGTTTTTCAGAGAGTAAAATGTGACAGTGAGATTCTAACATTCCCCAAGTGAGCTCTACTGTACCACCACTGGCTACTGTACCGTCCCTTCCACTGGCTACTGTACCATCCCTTCCACTGGCTACTGTACCATCCCTTCCACTGGCTACTGTACCATACATTCCACTGCTACTGTACCATCCCTTCCACTGCTGCTGCTGCCATTCTGCTTCCTCTTCCTCCAACTACATCTGCTGCCTTTGTTTCACTCCTGCTTCCTCTACTATAACCCTTTGCACCAGCACCACTATAGATACTGCTACTACTACTACTGCTACTGCTACTACTGCTGCTGCCCTGCCACCCTGTGCCACTGCCCCCTCTACAGCACTGTGACTGACTCCCTGCGTTTTGCGCTTCTGAATCTGAATGACTTTGTCCGTTCCCTCCACCCCTCCCTCCCTCCCCTACACTATGCAGGAGCACAGCGACCACTCCACCACCAGCACCCCTTCCACCTTCTACTGCAGCAGCAACCACGGGGGACCCCCCGCCCCTCGCTCGCCCGTCCAGGCAGAGCCACCCTACCCCCAGCCCCAGGGGGGCCCGGGCCCTTACCTGGGACAGCCAGGACTTCATGGGCCTGCTGCCCTGGCGAGGCCACCCGGGGGCACCACCACCACCCCGCTCCCGTCTCTCCCTCCAGGAGACCCCCCGCCTGTCCAAGTGAGCGCCTCGTCCCTGTACCACATCAACGCTGACCGGGAGGACCTGTCACCATGGAAACGGCGCAGCGAAGTAGAGGGCGACCAACTTGAAATCTCCACCCTCAGCTTCGAGGACTCAGACCTGCATGTCAGCCAGGTGTGAGCCTCTAGTCTAACCCCTGACCTCTGACCCCTAACCCCTGCCTCACAGGACACCGCAACCTATCACCCTTAACCCCACTCCCCCATTCCCTCCACCACCTGTCCTTCACTCCCCATGCACAGTACATGCTCATTGGAGGTGGATGCAGGTGTATTCACACAGACACAAAGGGGACTGGACAGTTATCACCAACGACAAGCGGAAAGCCAATCAAACGTGACCAAAATGGAGCTGAACCAATCAGAGCTGACCCGGCCCTCAGGAAGACCCTGGTTGTGATCGGTGATCGTCTACTCTACCCCTGTATCCAGAGCCTCTTACCACAGCCAATGGCGTGATGTGTCAGGGCAAGGAGACCTCGTCAGATGTTCGGTTTTATTTCAGTCTCTTTCGTTGTTGATATTTCTGTTGGGTGTTGCTCATTCTTTCTTGGTGTTGGTATTGTGTGGTATGATTCATTAACATCATCCCCTGTCCATTGGCTAAAGAGGTTACTGAATTGGCTTACTCTGCTGAGAAACTCACTGCTCACGTTTCTCCACCTTGTCCTCCTTCTCCCGGACATCACATGATTTACTGTTATCAGTGTTGTTGGGACTAATTTAAAGAGGAGCTAGGTGTTATTTGTATTGATAGTTATGTAAATGAAGAAGGTGTAACTGTTGACAGTGAGACAACCCCACTCATACACACAATGGTTTAGATTTGTATGTACTTTTAAGATGTTAAATATATTTGCTTTTAAGCTGACCATTTAGTTTCTATCCAAAGCATGCCGTTGTGGAAGCACCTAATGAAATATGAAACCAAATCTTTAAAATAACCAGATGAAATTCCCTGCACCATTCTTACTTTCAGTTGTGTTTTGGAGTGAGTGGGTCTCGTGTATATTTCTGTTTTTAGTTATCCTTTAGAAATGCTTTGGGTCCTTATGTTCATATGAAAGTTACACTTGTTGTGTTCGTTCAGACTCTCTCTTTCTCTCTCTCGATCAGTCACACGCACACTGTCACACCTCTGTGTTTTGCCAAATTATGTCCTGCACTGTAATGGTATGTGCCTGCCAACGTTAGCATGCATTTGTATAGAGACAGATATGCACAGTACAGTACAATACATCTATAGGCCTATGGGTAGGGCCTTTCAACTGGCACTTTGTGGACTCTGTGGGCAGATAGTCTGGTAGCTTGACCTGTTTTATGGGTGTTCCTTTAAAGTCCACTTCTCTTTTCTACTGTATGAGTACTGTACTACCTTTCTCAATGCTGTGACTGTTTGTGTGTCTGTGGGGGAGATGTACTGTGCCTGCGTTGCCAATATGGCAAGGAGGGTTTGACCTTTGACCTCAGCTGTGTACTCTTCCTGTAACCTGTTTTTACTGTGTTGCACAACTCTTATTGTAATAGCTGCTGAAGTGCCTGCGTTCTTTCTATAGAGGAAAAAAAACAAGAAGCTATTTTGACCCTTTTAATTGTGTACCTGATGTTCTGAAATCGTGTGCATTATTTATTAAGTGGAGTTTGAAAATAAATCAATGGATTCAAGTTGGTGTGACTTTTTACTTCTTATTTGTGTTGACTCAAATCATGTAAATAATATAATTTTTGTGTTGGATGTACAGTTGAAGTCGGAAGTTTACATACACTTAGGTTGGAGTCATTAAAACTCGTTTTTCAACCACTCCACAAATTTCTTGTTAACAAACTATAGTTTTGGCAAGTCAGTTAGGACATCTACTTTGTGCATGACAATTGTTTACAGACAGATAATTTCACTTATAATTCACTGTATCACAATTCCAGTGGGTCAGAAGTTTACATACACTAAGTTGACTGTGCCTTTAAACAGCTTGGAAAATTCCAGAAAATGATGTCATGGCTTTAGAAGCATCTGATAGGCTAATTTACATCATTTTAGTCAATTGGAGGTGTACCTGTCGATGTATTTCAAGGCCTACCTTCAAACTCAGTGCCTCTTTGCTTGACATCATGGGAAAATGAAAAGAAATCAGCCAAGACCTCAGAAAAATGTTTGTAGACCTCCACAAGTCTGGTTCCTCCTTGGGAGCAATTTCCAAACACCTGAAGGTACCACGTTCATCTGTACAAACAATAGTACGTAAGTATAAACACCATGGGACCACCCAGCCGTCATACCACTCAGGAAGGAGACGCGTTCTGTCTCCTAGAGATGAACGTACTTTGGTGCGAAAAGTGCAAATCAATCCCAGAACAACAGCAAAGGACCTTGTGAAGATGCTGGAGGAAACAGGTACAAAAGAATCTATATCCACAGTAAAACGAGTCCTATATCGACATAACCTGAAAGGCCGCTCAGCAAGGAAGAAGCCACTGCTCCAAAACCGCCATAAAAAAGCCAGACTACGGTTTGCAACTGCACATGGGGACAAAGATCGTACTTTTTGGAGAAATGTCCTCTGGTCTGATGAAACAAAAATAGAACCGTTTGGCCATAATGACCATCGTTATGTTTGGAGGAAAAAGGGGACGGCTTGCAAGCCGAAGAACACCATCCCAACCGTGAAGCACGGGGGTGGCAGCATCATGCTGTGGGGGTGCTTTGCTGCAGGAGGGACTGGTGCACTTCACAAAATAGATGGCATCATGAGGAAGGAAAATTATGTGGATATATTGAAGCAACATCTCAAGACATCAGTCAGGAAGTTAAAGCTTGGTCGCAAATGGTCTTCCAAATGGACAATGACCCCAAGCATACTTCCAAAGTTGTGCCAAAATGGCTTAAGGACAACAAAGTCAAGGTATTGGAGTGGCCATCACAAAGCCCCAACATCAATCCTATAGAAAATATGTGGGCAGAACTGAAAAAGTGTGTGCGAGCAAGGAGGCCTACAAACCTGACTCAGTTATACCAGCTCTGTCAGGAGGAATGAGCCAAAATTCACCCAACTTATTGTGGGAAGCTTGTGGAAGGCTACCCGAAACGTTTGACACAATTTAAAGGCAATGCTACCAAATGCTAATTGAGTGTATGTAAACGTCTGACCCACTGGGAATGTGATGAAAGAAATAAAAGCTGAAAGAAATCATTCTCTCTACTATTATTCTGACATTTCACATACTTAAAATAAAGTGGTGATCCTAACTGACCTAAGACAGGGAATTTTTACTGGGATTAAATGTCAGGAATTGTGAAAAACTGAGTTTAAATGTATTTGGCTGAGGTGTATGTAAACTTCCGACTTCAACTGTAGATTGACACCATGTAGTGCTGAAGGAAAGAACTACAAGTCCTTATTTGCTCAAATATTTTGATTCCATTCAATACAATGTCTGCTATGTTCTTTTGTAACCCCACCTTTTCCAGCATGTTATTGTAGATTGCATTTAGAGGTGTCACCAATTTTACAGTGTTAACAGTTGCCACTTCAAGGCCTGTTAAGACCAGAGGAAAGAACCCAGCAAAGCAGGGTTCTAGCACCATCTATTGGCATTGTTTATTTGCATCTATGGTCAATTGAGATGGTTGATAGAGGTTTACTGTCAATTGGAAATATTTGTATTATTAATACATCTTAACCTAACGTTGCAGGTGTAAAAAAAAAATAAAAAAACTATGTAAGGGGAAACGGAAGTTAGGTTGAAAATACTGTATCCCTGAAAACCGGAAACATCTGCTTTCTACCGTCCCCATGGAGAGTGAATACATCTAAATATTTAGTAAATATCTATCTCATTCACCTCTATTTGGTCTTCTGAACCACTCACTGTGATCTCAATGTGAATCCCATCAGTCTGAATGATCAAGGTGACATCATACCCCTAAGGATGCATCCAAAATGGCATCTTATTCCCTATATAGTGCACTATGTTTGACCAGGGCCCATAGGGATCTAATGGAAAGTAGTCCACAAAACTCTGCCTAAACCTGGAGATGGCCTGTCCCTCACACTGAGCAGTTGGCGGGAGCTGTCCGTTGTGACGAGAGGCCCCTGCTATCTCGTAGAGAAACCAGCTGGAATACATCGTGCCCTCGGAGAAGGCCAGGCCTGACTCATGGTCACAATGTTATGATGCATAGAGCCAGGTATAAGGAGAGAAATCCTGCTCTAAAGCTCTTGTTTGGATTGGGAACAAAATGGCGCTAGGCCCTCTTCTGCTCCCATTCGAGTCTCATTAAACGAACATACCTCCAATAAAAACACAGAAATAACAAACTGCTTAAACATATTGGATCGGGTCTCAGAGAGTTTGGACGTTACTGGGAGGGATTGAGTGCAGCCAATGCTTGTTGTTGCAGCAAATTCAGGACCCAACAATTGGAATCCCTCACCATTCTTGAGTTCAAGTTTGAGTAACTCTGACTTTGATTCAAAGGGACATTCGTAGTGCTTCATTAGAACTATAAGTTCACACTTAATGGGCTTGTATTGAAAAGGATGTGCTTGCCAGATAGTGTCACTCTAAAGAACACAAATAGGAAAGAAACCTCTGAGAAATCTATATTGATGACTGCAGTGAGTACAGCTGACCTTGGTCAGGACATGTAGAACTAGGGACCTAGACATGCAGGCTGGACACCACAGTGTAATGATGCTGTGAAGACCGCAGGTCTCTGACCACTGATCCCAGGCCTGTCCTCCTGGCCCTTGGCTGTCAGGGTCCGTTCTGATCCCAGGGCCTGTGGTGGGGAGTTATGATGTCAGCAATGATGACATGGCCCCTAACGGAGGCCTCTAAGTGAGTCGAGGATAACATAAACAGCTGGAAGAACTCTGTAACTACAACAGAGTCTCCAGGGTCCGCCCCAGTGCCAATAAATGGCAGTGTCCATCTCGAGACCATCATTATTTTTCTGGGGTGCTGAGGCTTTCTCCACATTGGTTCTGGGTGCCTAATGGAGATCTCCCTGAGGGAGTGGTTGGAGCCTAACGTCTGCACAGCCAGAGAACACAGCAAGCTTCCCTCCTTCCTTCCTTCCCTCCCTCCCTCCTCGATTTATTGCGGTGCCAGAATATGTTAAGTAACCACTTAGTTATTTATTTGTGTGTGTGTGTGTGTGTGTGTTATGTAAGAGGTGCTCGAGTCCAGCTGTTACAATGTAATGGCGCATAAGTGCATCTGATTATTATAGATATACTTCTACATCTTTTGCAGAAATATATGCATTTGACTGGTTCTGAGAAACTCCAAGCATTACAGTACATGTGACATAAGCAACTGTGGGTCCTTGATAAGCATTATTATTATTATTATTATTATTATTATACGTTTCCTGCTCAACCAATCACTACTTTACATGCCTGGTTTCCAGTTTCTTTTTTCATATCTCCCATGATTCAAATTAGGATTGTCACGTCTCCTCCCGTTGCTCCCCTCCGGCGCTCTGATTCGCCGGTCTACTGAGCCACCGTTCTGAGCGCACCACCTCGGCAACACCGGAATGGAAACCCAACGCACCCTAATCACCTCCAGCGCACCTGCACCTCATCATTTCTTCACCACCCCTGTTTAGCCCTGGACTGTTCAGTATTGTGTTGTGTGTGATTGTTAAGCGTCGTGTCGTTTACTCTCTCTATGTTATTCTCTTTCTCATTATTAAGTAAATCTTGACCTTGTTAATTCCTGCGTCTGCGTCCTGCTTCTTCGAATATCAGTACTCGTCACAAGGATAAAGACACAAACAACCCAAGACCCACCAAAACAATGTAAAAAAACTAAACAGAGTAGTTCAATTATCCTGGAATGGTAAGTTCTCCACTCTGTCATTGCATTGCTGCAATAAAAGTAATTCCCCCCATGTGTATTATTTATTTCCCGTTGTAAAAAAGAATAAGCACTCCCAGATTAAATTGAAAGTGAACAATAAATGTTACAAGAGATTATGTAACTTTGGCAACATTGGCAGGTAGCCTAGCGGGTGGCAGGTAGCCTAGCGGTTAAGAGCTTTGGGCCAGTAACCGAAAGGTCACTGGTTCGAATTCCAGAGCCAACTAAGTGAAAAATCTGTTTGTGCCCTTGCTCAAGGCACTTAACCCTATTCGCTCTGGATAAGAGTGTCTGCTAAATGACAAAAAAAAGCTCTGGCTCACACTTTTGAACCAACCGTCTACTCTACGCACCAACACAGACCTATAAACTTCCAACTGCACTGCTGAAGCACCACTGCTGTCTCCCCGTGCAACTTTAGACTCCCTTCCATAAGAAATAACTACACTTGCTTCGTCAGCACTTGGTAGAAGCTTCTTAATCAATTTAATGGACCAGCAACACTTCAGCACCTAATAAGATAAATGGTAGAGCAGAGCTTAGCTGAATCAGTTCAGGATAAATGACAATGTGTACCCACAGAAAGATGTCTCTCTACAGCCAGCTGTGGTTAACCAACACCCCCAAGCAATGCCAATATATTTTGGGGACAGGACAATGAGTATTAGGTATTATGTTCTGATTTTTACCAAGTAAAGAACATTGTCTCTTGTGAATAATGTGGCTTTCTTTGACAACCAGCCCCTATGTGCTGCAGTCCACTATTACTGTACTGTAGATCTTTCTCCCTCAAACTGCTGGTCTTGTTTCTCTGCTGTAATGGGGATGTACTGTAGCACCCGCAGCAGTATGACATGCACCAGGAACATGGAAGGTAAACAGGATATGTCCTGGACAAGGGTAGGGAACGAGATGACTTCAAGTTAAAACTCTGTTTGTTCTGCTTGTGGTGTCTTGGCTGGCAGAAATATCATTATAGAGCATTGCAATTTAACCATCCTGAAATGACCCTGGCTGACCCTGGCTGATAAAAAACATTCATAGTGTCCTGTCAACCCAATGAGCGCGAACATTCTTACTTGTCAACATCCACAGTATTACATATGCTACACTAAAGTACTGTTTCTGGTGGTGGCAGTCAAAGCCACGAATGGAGCAGAGCTGTGCTGATGGGAATGGGTTGAGACTCATTTGTTTTGTGGGCCATTTGGAGTGTGTCTATGTGTTGATGAGGGGGCTGTGAAAGGCAAGCGGGTGTGACTCATATGTGCTGGAACAGCCAGGTTCAGAAGACGTGGAGGAGGGGATGGAGAGGAGTGGAGGGGAGGATGTTTCCCGGAGCTCTGTTTGACTCCCCTCCAGCATCACTCACATCATAAACTGTGATGAGATGTTGAGGGTCCCATAAACGATCCCTGAACATGCCAGAGGGTCAGAATCACTGTTCTCAGACCAGCAGCACTGTGTGAGTTCTCTAAAGCTAGGCCCTATAGGACGCACCGATTCAGTCAACTCTGACAGGCGTTGATGTTAGTAGTTTTCTGTAGTGGCATCCTCGAGAAACTCATTGTGACCATACTTACAATTTTCTGTCACAATCCGTCAGATTAGATTTATAACAATATTATAATTAATATTTTCAGATCCTACAAGTGATAAACACAACTCCCAAACACTCCCAATGCTCTCACTCCCAGAGGCTATGAGAAAAATAGAGTGGACGGTTTCTCCAGCATTACCGCCTGTGAGTTAGTGTTACATTCACTGTAGCTGTCGACACTTAGACAAACATAGAGAGCTCTTGGTATTCCTGTTGCCTTGTAGTCAATCATACTGATTCTACCTGGATTTTGTTGGAAAGGCTTCCATTAAAGAACAACCTCTCCAGCAACAGACTATGATCGATAATGTCAAAAGCCGCACTGAAGTCTAGCAAAACAGCCCCCATCTTTTTATCATCAATTTCTCTCAGCCAATCATCAGTCATTTGTGTAAGTGCTGTACTTGTTGAATGTTTATCTGCCTTGGCAGCAGCTAATGGGGATCCATAATAAATACAAATACTAAAGGCCTTCCTCAGGTCTACTCGGTCATGGCTAGAAGGGATACAGCTTTTGTCAAATTAACATAAAAAGTTTAAACATTTTAGCTAACCCTAACCCTTTTCCTAACCTTAACCCAATTCTCCTGACCTGCTACGATAATTATCCTAACCTGCTGCTCAAGTTCTTCTAACCTGCTACGATCATTTTAATCTGACAAAAGCTGTGTGGTTCTATGTGTTTCTATGGCAATGAAACCAGAGTTAGTCTCACAGCACCCTTGGAAATGATGCATCGTGGGAGAGAAACACTTCAAAGACCATTGCAAGCGTCGTTTAAAGTGCATTAAGATTTTAGGGTATTCGATCAATCCATTCCAAACAGCACAAGGAAGTGATTATATTTGCTTTTGGGTTCCAGTAGGATGCCATGGAATGGATGAGCATTCCAGAATACTGACATAGACATTAGGGTTCTCAGAATCATGCAATAACATGGACGGACATAACATGGGCGGATTCCTGGCCCTTACCCAGACCCAGACCATCAACAAATCATGGGCTGCAACCCCGAACCTTTAAACTGAACTATGATAACCTTTGCTTTCACTTCATCACTTTTCAGCTGTAAATTCAACTTCTGAGGATTCTATCAATTTTGTTTACACTGCACCAAGTATCTATATTGGCTTTTGTTTTACGTAAACAGTTTGTTGAACATTGAAAGTCTGGCAAAGGAAAAATCTATGATCAAACAGCATGCAATTGCTTTGGGCATCTTTGAATTGCCACAACAATAATTTGGCCTAGTCCAGTGCAGTAATTGAATCTTTACAACTCAGTTATATGCAGTGGAAATTAAAGGTTAGACCTATGCTACTATAAGAGCAAAAGTGTACTTAATTGTTTTCTTTGCTCAACTGAATGAAGCAATGTATCCTATATGAACATAGAACATTATGATCAGTTTGAAATGAACTCAGGGTACATTCTGATGCTCTGACATAGCCTCAGTAAGGGGGTGGGTGGAGGAGGCATATGTACTGAACCCTCTGCACGTCAGAAGAGCCCACCAATCGCCTGTCTTGTTTATATTGCTACAGCGTGTCGTTGCCTTTATAAACTCTGGAACATCACAGAGGGAGTTACAGCATATTTGTTGTCTGACAGCAGTAGACCAACGAAGCTCACTTTAGTGAAAAGCGGCTGACATTTATTTTCACATTTATGTAACGTTTATTATTTATGCAGATAAAACATATTTTGGTAGAAACTTTTGAAAATACGTTTTTTGACAACTTTGTTAATTTTTTGATAATTAAATTTTTAACAATGTTTTGGTCCGTCATCTGCGCAACTTTTCTCATTTCTCCTTTAGTTTGCGAGGCAAGAACCAAGCGATATGTCATCGGCTGTCCAGATAAATGTGACAAATCTCTATGTCCCCCGATCCCTGCGGACTGCCTGGCCGGCGACATACTTGACCAATGCGACTGTTGTCCGGTCTGTGCGTCCGAAGAGGGTGAGGCATGCGGCGGCACGGGGAGATTAGGGGACCCGGAGTGCGGAGAGGGCATGGAATGCTCGATCACGGACGGAATTGGGGTGTCCGCCACAGTGAGGCGTCGGGGCAAAAGCGGTGTGTGCGTCTGTAAAGGTTCGGACCCGGTGTGCGGCAGTGACGGGGTGTCCTACCAAAACATCTGCGAACTGAAGAGAGTGAGTAATCGGGCTCTGAAGCTGCAGCAGCCACCAGTCATCTTCATACAGAGAGGAACCTGTGGCAAAGGTAGGCCCTATGTGGCAATATTGGAATTCAACATAATGTATCAAAAACACTGTTTGTCTAGTTAAAAGCCTCAGGAAGTGCAATATTGGGCGTAAAACCATAATGCATAAAAGGTGTATTTCCAAATGGAAATAATATTATCTATTGAATTGGTCTGCGGTGAATTGTGCTCATTAAAACTTCCCATTCTTATGCTCCCGAAATAACATGTTGCCGAGTTGAAAGGGATCTGTTTTTCTGTAGCCTAGCGCTGTGTTAGAAAAGGATCCCTTCAATTTCAAGTGACCCTCGGTGAACCCATTGGTAGAGCCAGTTTGTGTCAAAATGTATCACAATCACACCCAAGACATTTACCAGTAGCCTACCAGTTAAACCAGACAGAGCTTTTGTGACTTTACATGTTTTTCACAAGGAGATGTGTGTTGTTAATGATACCATATCTAAAAAATAAAATAATTTGTTGGTTAATAACACATTTTACATTTTACATTTACATTATAGTCATTTAGCAGAAGCTCTTATCCAGAGCGACTTACAGTTAGTGAGTGCATACAGTTTGATTGACATTTTAATGGTGTGCCTTCATGGCAGTTTAGGTTTCATTCCCTTTCCCTCAGTTGAGGCTCCTCAGATGATGAGGAGATGCTCCCACCTATGATGTCATAGCATCTGGACCTCATGAAGTCAGTCGGTTGTATAACTTCTAAACGGATCAAGATCTAGGTCAAATTCTACAGTCATTGAGCCATGTTTTGTAGTCCCGTTTTGTCATGAGGTGACTTGTTCCGTATATATTGTATATGTGTGATTGACAGGCATGCATATAAGATCAAAACACTGTCAGTATAAAGTGAATGGAATGGTGACTTAATACCTTTTGAATGGAAAGAAGTGTGAATGAAATCTCTTACAATAAGATGTTTTGTACACAACAGATTGAGTTGCTGGAGAGGTTGAAATCTAATTTGAGACATGTTTAGTTAATTGGTAGCTCAGCACTCTGTATGAGTGACGTGATGGAGAGTGTAACAGACTGCTCCACAGCGATCAGTGACAGACAGTGACAGAGCACCAGCTGTTCCGGACAACTGTGTGATCTCGCTCTCCGTAGCCGATGTGAGTAAGACCTTTAAACAGGTTAACATAAGACCATTTAAACAGGTTAACATTCACAAGGCCGCAGGGCCAGACGGATTACCAGGACGCGTACTCAGAGCATGCGTTGATCAGCTGGCAAGTGTCTTCACTGACATTTTCAACCTCTCCCTGACCCAGTCTGTAATACCTACATGTTTCAAGCAGACCACCATAGTCCCTGTACCCAAGAACGTAACCTGTCTAAATGACTATCGCCCCGTAGCACTCACATCTGTAGCCATGAAATGCTTTGAAAGGCTGGTCATGGCTCATGTCAACACCATCATCCCAGATAACCTGGACCCACTCAAATTCTCATACCGCCCCAACAGATCCACAGATGATGCAATCTCTATTACACTACACACTGCCTTCTCCCACCTGGATAAGAGGAACACTTATGTGAGAATGCTGTTCATTGACTACAGTTCAGAGTTCAACACCATAGTGCCCTGCAAGCTCATCACTAAGCTCAGGACCCTGGGACTGAACACCTCCCTCTGCAACTGGATCCTGGACCTCCTGACAGGCCGCCCAGGTGGTAAGGGTAGGCAACAAAACATCCGCCACACTGACCCTCAACACAGGGGCCCCTCCGGGGTGCGTGCTTAGTCCCCTCCTGTACTCCCTGTTCACCCACATCTACATGGCCGCGCACGACTCCAACACCATTTGTTGACGACACGACGGTGGTAGGCCTGATCACAGACTACAATGAGACAGCGTACAGGGAGAAGGCCAGAGACCGGGCAGTATGGTTTCAGGACAACAACCGCTCCCACAACATCAGCAAGACAAAGCAACTGATCGTGGACTACAGGAAATGGAGGGCCGAGCACGCCCCCATCCACATCAACGGGGCTGTAGTGGAGCGGGTTGAGAGCTTCAAGTTCCTCGGTGTCCACATCGCTAAGGAATTAACATGGTCCACACACACCAAAGCCTCTTTCCCCTAAGGAGGCTGAAAAGATTTGGCATGGGCCCTCAGAACCTCAAAAAGTTATACTGCTGCACAATTGACTGGCTGCATCACCCCCTGGTATGGCAACTGCTTGGCATCCGACCGCGAGGCGCTACAGCGGCTAGTGCGTACGGCCCAGTACATCACTGGGGCCGAGCTCCCTGCCATCCAGGACTTCTATACCAGGCGGTGTCAGAGGATGGCCCTAAAAATGGTCAAAAACTCCAGTCACCCAAGTCATAGACTGTTCTCTCTGCTACCGCTCGGCAAGTGGTACAAAGCGCCAAGTCTAAGACCAAAAGGCTCCTTAACAGCTTCTACCCCCAAGCCATAAGACTGCTGAACAATTAATCAAATGGCTGCCCGGACTATCTGCATTGACCCCCCCTTTGCACTAACTATCCTGACTCATCACATACGCTGCTGCTACTGCTTATTATCTATCTTGTTGCCTAGTCACTTTATTCGTATATATATGTAGATATCTACCTCAATTACCTCGTGACCCTGCACATCGACTCGGTACTGGTACCCCCGTGTATATAGCCAAGTTATCGTTACTTATTATCTTTCTATTATTTTAAAGATTTTCTCTCTGTATTGTTGAAATGTCTGTAAGTAAACATTTCACTGTTAGTCTACACCTGTTGTTTATTTGATGTGACAAATCCAATTAGATTGGATTTGACCATCGTTCAGACGTGCAAACATTGCTTCGAAGCTTGTTTTTCCACACCCTTTCAAATTGAAGGAGTTGGCATCTCTAATCCAGGTTGAAGGAGCTCGCAGCAGGGTAAACATTAGTTTAGTGGTGAGCACGGCAACCAAGGTGCATAAACACACGCATCCCCCACTTGAAGTCTGGGGTTGAGCCTTGGCAACGTTGGGAGGTCCAACATAATATTGGACGAGACAGATCAATGCGTGTATAGACCAGGGCACTAGCCCACCAGAGGTTTTGATCTATTCTGAAACGTGGTAGCCTTGTCTATTTCCTCAAGTATTTAATTAGACTCGCATATTCTGCAAGAAACCCCTCAATCAAAACTGTTGCTGTAGTCAAATGGAAAATAACTTGTCCAGGAAGATCTAGTCCACACAGTTGTCTTTGACCATATTACAGTATTAGGACACAACACTTCCTGCCAGCTTCTGTGTCTCTCTCTATGTACTCACTTCAGATTGTGAGTGGGGCCCAAGTATCCTCACAGCCAGCCAAGCCAAGTGCCCGTGTCATATAACTGATGGACACATCAGGAAACCATCAGTGGGTAAGAATAGACAGGCCATGGCATGCTCCATAATCAGGAGTTCCACTTGGCAGAGAAACCAACATCTGTAAGGGTAGAGGGCTATTATTTTATTGCTCCACGTGATACAATTTCAATTGGGGTGTGTGTGTGTGGGGGGGAGGGGGGTGGGTGCGTGAGTGCCTGTGTGTCTCTGTTCAGTCATGCTGTAGGCTTTCGGTGCACAAAAGAGATGGTGTGACTAATAGTGATTAAGAAAGAGAGAGTCCTCAATTTACAACAGATCTTTTGACCTTTTATCAAAGCTGAAGTATTTTTATGTGATTTGATTGAAGGCCATTTTACATGGCGTGCCTGAGTCCATGTCTCTGTCTGCAGGTCAGGTCGAGTGAACTCTCTCCTCTCTCTTACTCTTTTCAGCGACACATTGGAAGAATTACTACATAGAAGTTGATGGTGGAGGCTGGATCTGGAGATATTTCTAGATATGCTGTGCTCAAGCACATTCCACAATCCACTGCTCTGGGTGGTTTGAGGTCTGTGAAACTCCTTATAGCCTTAGATAATATTAATGAAACAAACACAGATGAAGCTGTCATAACCTGTTGGATGGATATTTCCAGTCTAATACGCCAATTTATACTGATTTTAAAAAATATATTTGTTACATGTAAAGTGTTGGTCCCATGTTTCATGAGCTGAAATAAAAGATCCCAGACATTTTCAATACTCACAAAAAGCTTATGTTGCTAAAATTATTTACACAAATTTGTTTACATCCCTGTTAGTGAGCATTTCTCCTTCGCAAAGACAATCCATCTACCTGACAGGTGTGGCATATCAAGAAGCTGATTAAACAGCATGATCATTACACAGGTGCACCTTGTGCTGGGGACAATAAAAGGCCACTCTAAAATGTGCAGTTTTGTCACACAACACAAAGCCACAGATGTCTCAAGTTTTGAGGGAGTGCTCAATTGGCATGCTGACTGCAGGAATGTCCACCAGATCTGTTGCCAGATAATTGAATGTTAATTTATCTACCACAAGCCTCCTTCAACGTTGTTTTAGAGAACTTGGCAGAAGGTCCAACCGGCCTCACAACCGCAGACCACGTGTAACCACACCATCCCAGGACCTCCACATCTGGCTTCTTCACCTGCAGGATCGTCTGAGACCAGCCACCCGGACAGCTGATGACACTGTGGGTCTGCACAACGGAAGAATTTCTGCACAAACTGTCAGAAACCGTCTCAGGGAAGCTCATCTGCGTGCTCGTCGTCCTCACCAGGGTCTTGACCTGACTACAGTTCGACATCGTAAACAACTTCAGTCGGCAAATGCTCACCTTCGCCACTGGCAATCTGGAGAAGTGTGCTCTTCACGGATGAATCCCGGTTTCAACTGTACCGGGCAGATGGCAGACAGCGTGTATGGTGTCGTGTGGGTGAGCGGTTTGCTGATGTCAACGTTGGCGCTTGGGTTATGGTATGGGCAGACAACGAACACAATTGCATTTTAGCGATGGCAATTTGAATGCGCAGAGATACTGTGACGAGATCCTGAGGCCAATGTCATGCCATTCATCCGCCGCCATCACCTCATGTTCCAGCATGATAATGCACGGCCCATGTCACAAGGATCTGTACACAATTTCTGGAAGCTCAAAATGTCCCAGTTAAGCATGTTTGGGATACTCTGGATCGACGTGTACGACAGCGTGTTCCATTTCCCACCATTATCCAGCAACTTCGCACAGCCATTGAAGAGAATGGGACAATATTCCAAAGGCCACAATCAACAGCCTGAACAACTCTATGCGAAGGAGATGTGTCGCACTGCATGAGGCAAATGGTGGTCACACCAGATACTGACTAGTTTTCTGATCCACGCCCATACTTTTTTTTAAAGGCATCTGTGACCAACAGATGCATATCTGTATTCCCAGTCATGTGAAATCCATAGATTAGGGCTTAATGGTTTTATTTCATTATATATTCATTATATGAACTGTAAAATATTGCATGTTGCGTTTATAGTTTTGTTCAGTGTATGATGCAGAGCAAGAGGAATGCCTTGGCATCCTTCAGCACTGTGACTGGCACTTTTAGTATAGGAACTGAAGACCTTATCAGAACGTAATGTGTCTCTGTAAGACGAGCTGTTAGCGGCTTAGCGCCTTGATAGTATAACATGATTCTCTTGCCGTGAATGTTTCCATTTCTCTTTGCGTTCTCCTTGAGGCTTTTATCCTTTGAAGATACAGTAGATCATAGACTGTGATAGTTTTTCATCAAACCAAGCAGAGCTTTTAGTTAAAATAGAGAAGAGCTCAATGGAATCGTATAACTAGATGTTTATAGGTCTCATTCAGTGGCGGTCAGTGCCGTTTAAGATGAGGGAGGACAATTTGTTTTTCATGAGCATGGCCTTATTTCTATTGCAGCATATTGGATATCCATTCACCCAGTTCAATGTAACAGCGATAGGTTTAGGATACTACATGATACTTGAATTTTCCCTATACCCATCATGAGGTTGCTACAACCTAGCCTATGAATTAAAGTTTGCAACGTAGGTGCACACAGGTCAAGAGACAAATTTGTGTCACGACTTTCACCGAGGCTGCCTACCCTCCTTGTTCGGGCAGGTTTCGGTGTTCGTCGTCACCGGCTTACTAGCTACTGCCGATCCCATTCTCATCACTCCACTTGTCATGTCTTGTCTTGTCAATCACACACACCTGGTGCTCATTCCCCTAATTAGTATGTGTATAAGTGTTCCCTCTGTTCCCCTTGTCTTTGTGAGTGATTGTTTAGTGTGAGAGCGAGTAGCTCGATTGTATTTGCAAAGGTGGAATATTTTCCCTTGTTATAGTTTCGTTTTCACGCTAGGTGCGTTTTATATATGTAAACGGAATAAACTCTGGACTTCGGTGTTTTACCTCCTGCGCCTGACTCCTTCATTCACACCTCGTCACAGAATCACTCACCCGCTGAATGGAGTCAGCAGGAGAAGACCGCATGCCTGGAGTTGTGGCAAGGGTCCAGGAGTATTCCTCGATGCTGGCCAGCTTGGGGGAAGCGATGGATCGGGTTCTTCAGGTAGTAGAACGCCTGGAGAGGAGAAGACCCGATCTATCGAGACCAGCTGGTCAACCGGATCCAGCCACCTACACCCCAGCCCCTGGAGGGATCCAGATATCCCGGCCACCAGCGTTTGATGGGACGGCAGCGCGATGTAAGGGATTTCGGCTCCAACTCGAGCTGTATTTCTCCAGCATCAGGACGGCGCCACTGGAGCGGGAGAAGGTATCCGTCCTTGTTTCCTGCCTTTGTGGGAGATCCCTGGAGTGGGCCGACGCGGTGTGGAACGAGGGAGGTGCCGCGTTGGAGGACTACGGGGAGTTTGCTCGCCTCTTTCTGTCCGTTTTCGATCAGGCGGGCGAACGACTGGTCCATCTGAGGCAGGGGACGAGGACCGCACAGGACTACGCGCTGGAGTTCCAGACGCTGGCAGCGGGGTCTGGGTGGAACGAGCGGGCCCTGATCAGCCATTTCCGGTGCCACCTAAGGGAGGACGTCCGACGGGAGCTAGCTTGCCGTGATGCCATGCTATTGTTCTCCCAACTGGTGGACATGGCCATCCGGCTGGACAATCTGCTAGCAGCCAGAGGACGTCCTTGTAGGGGTCTGCCCATTCCCACTCCGGATGACTCTGACCCCGAGCAGATGGAGCTGGGGGGAGCCGCCAGTCGAGAGAGTGCAGGAGGACAGCGACAGTGGTGGCACGAAGGGACAATCCACCTCACTTTGCAGTCAACGTTCCTTTCGGTAGGCAGGGTACTCACGCATCACCCCAGGTAACGAACAGCCAAACTTGTTCAGAGCCCTTTGCGGCACACTGTACCTTATCTATCTCCTTTCCCGATCACCTGGTAGTTTCCCAGTGTAAGGCGCTAGTCGATTCAGGCGCAGCTGGGAACTTTATGGACAGGGCATTTGCACGCCGTCAAGGCATTTCATTGGTTCCCCTATCCATTTCACTCCCCATCAGAGCACTTGATAGTCGACCATTAGGGTCCGGGTTGGTTAAGGAGTTTACTGTACCAGTCACCATGATTACACAGGAGACGCATGTTGAGCAGATCACTTTTTTGATTATTGAGTCTCCTGCTTACCCTGTAGTCTTAGGTATTCCGTGGTTAGCCCTTCACAACCCCCATTTTTCATGGCCGCAGAGGGTTCTTACGAGGTGGTTGCGTGTGTGTCCGGGTAGGTGTCTAGGTGTTTCCGTTGGTGCAACCACGGTGGAAAGTCCAGACGGTAACCCCACCTTGCGCATTCCCCCCGAATACCATGATCTGGCGCTCGCGTTTTCCAAGACGCAAGCGACTAAATTACCACCTCATCGGGAGAGGGATTGCGCGATAAACCTTCGGGTAGACGCTGTACCTCCCAGGAGTCATTTGTATCTTCTGTCGCAGGCTGAGACGGAGGCTATGGAAACATATGTCACCGAGTCCCTGTGCCAGGGATATATACGTCCCTCCACTTCACCTGCTTCCTCAAGTTTTTCCTTTGTGAAGAAGAAAGATGCCGGTTTACGCCCGTGCATTGATTATCGACCACTGAATAAGGTGACGGTACGATTTAGTTATTCTCTTCCCCTCATTCCTTCAGTGATTGAGTCAATGCATGGGGCCCGTTTTTTTTCACCAAATTAGACCTCAGGAGTGCCTACAACCTGGTGCGTATTTGGGAAGGGGATGAGTGGAAAACAGCATTCAGCACAACATCGGGGAATTATGAATACCTGGTGATGCCCTACGGTTTGATGAATGCTCCATCCGTTTTCCAGTCCTTCGTGAACAAGGCGTTTTGGGACATGCTTGGTCGCGGTGTGGTGGTCTACATCGATGACATCCTGGTGTATTCCTCTACACGCGCCGAGCATGTGTCCCTGGTTCACAAGGTACTGGTCAATCTCCTTCCTCGGATACCGCATTACTACCACAGGTGTGGAGATGGAGGGAGATCGCATTTCAGCCGTGCGTAATTGGCCGACTCCAACCATGGTGAAGGAGGTGCAGCGCTTCCTTGGCTTTGCCAACTTCTATCGGAGGTTTATTCTGGGCTTTGGCAAGGTCGCAGCTCCCATTACCTCCTTGTTGAAGGGTGGACCGTCCCGGCTCCGCTGGTCTGCTGAGGCTGATTTGGCCTTCAGTAGATTGCGGGGTCTGTTCACCTCCGCCCCAGTACTGGCTCACCCCGATCCATCACTACCGTTCGTAGTGGAGGTGGATGCGTCCGAGGTAGGGATAGGCGCTGTCTTATCCCAACGCTCGGGCACGCCACCCAAGCTCCGCCCCTGCGCCTTCTTTTCGAAAAAGCTCACCTCGGCGGAGCAGAACTACGGCATTGGTGATTGGGAGCTGCTGGCTGTTGTCCGAGCTTTGACGGTGTGGAGGCATTGGCACGAAGGGGCGAAACACCCTTTCCTCGTCTGGACAGACCACCGTAACCTGGAGTACATTCGGGCAGCGAGGAGGCTGAATCCTCGCCAGGCCAGGTGGGCCCTCTTCTTCACCCAGTTTGATTTCACACTCTCATACATTCAGGGTACAAAGAACGTGAAGGCAGATGCACTGTCTCGGCTGTATGACACAGAGGAGAGGCCCAGAGACAACACCCCCATACTCCCGGCCTCATGCATTGTGGCGTCGGTAGTATGGGTGATGGACGAGGATATAGCGCAGGCATTACGCACAGATCCATCTCCACCGCAGTGTCCAGCTGGGCTGCAGTACGTGCCTGCGCTTATCCGTGATCGTCTGATCTACTGGGAACACACGTCACCCTCCTCTGGTCATCCAGGAATCGGTCGTACAATGCACTGCCTGACTGAGAAGTACTGGTGGCCTACCTTGGCTAAGGATGTGAGGGTGTATGTTTCCTCCTGCTCAGTGTGCGCCCAGAGTAAGGCACCTAGGCACCTCCCAGCGGGTAAGCTACAACCTTTACCAGTTCCACAACGACCATGGTCTCACCTTAGTATTGATTTTCTTACTGATCTTCCCCTCTCCCAAGGTAACACCACTATCCTAGTCGTTGTGGATCGCTTTTCGAAGTCCTGCCGCCTCCTTCCTCTGCCCGGTCTCCCCACGGCCCTACAAACTGCGGAGGCTCTGTTTACTCACGTCTTCCGGCACTACGGGGTACCAGAGGATATAGTGTCCGACCGAGGTCCCCAGTTCACGTCTAGAGTCTGGAAGGCGTTCATGGAACGTCTGGGGGTCTCGGTCAACCTGACCTCTGTATTTCACCCCGAGAGTAATGGGCAGGTGGAAAGGGTGAATCAAGATGTGGGTAGGTTCCTGCGGACCTACTGTCAGGACCGGTCGGGGGAGTGGTCGGTGTTCCTGCCATGGACAGAATATGCTCAGAACTCTCTCCACCACTCCTCCACTAACCTAACACCCTTTCCAATGTGTTTTGGGTTACCAACCGGTCCTGGCACCGTGGCACCAGAGCCAGACTGAGGCTCTTGTGGTGGAGGATTGGTTTCGGCGCGCGGAGGAGACTTGGGACGCTGCCCACATTCGCCTCCAGTGCGCCGTGCGTCATCAGAAGGCGAAAGCTGACCGCCACCACAGGGAGGCCCCGGTTTTCGTACCAGGGGATCGGGTCTGGCTCTCGACCCGGAATCTACCCCTCCGCCTGCCCTGCCGGAAGCTGAGCCCGCGGTTTGTGGGGCCGTTTAAAGTCCTGAGGAGGATAAACGAGGTTACATACAGGTTGTTACTCCCCCCGATTACCGTATTAACCCCTCGTTTCATGTGTCTCTCCTCAGGCCGGTGGTAGCTGGTCCGCACCTGGTTCCTCCACCTCCTCTGGACATCAAGGGGGCCCCGGCGTACTCGGTCCGTTCCATACTGGATTCGAGGCGTCGGGTGGGGGGCCTTCAGTATCTCGTGGAGTGGGAGGGGTACGGAACGGTGCTGGGTCCCAAGGAGGGACATCCTCGATCCCTCCCTGTTGAGGGATTTCCACCGTCGTCATCCGACTCACCCTGCTCCGCGTCCTCCTGGCCATCCCCGATTCCGGGGTCGGTGCACTGCTGGAGCCGCGCGTCAAGGGGGGGGGGGTGGTACTGACTTCCGCCGAGGCTGCCTCCCCTCCTTGTTCGGGCAGGTTTCGGCATTCGTCGTCACCGGCTTACTAGCTACTGCCGATCCCATTATCATCACTCCACTTGTCATGTCTTGTCTTGTCAATCACACACACCTGGTGCTCATTCCCCTAATTAGTATGTGTATAAGTGTTCCCCGTGTCTTTGTGAGTGATTGTTTAGTGTGAGAGCGAGTAGCTCGGTTGAGCTACTCTTCCATTTGTATTTGCCAAGGTGGAATATTTTCCCTTGTTATAGTTTCGTTTTCACGCTGGGTGCGTTTTATATATGTAAACGGAAATAGCTCTGGAAAAGTGTTTTCCCTCCTGCGCCTGACTCCTTCATTCACACCTCGTCACAATTTGAGGTGACAGACAATGACACATGGACAGACAGTGACATTCAATACAGCCTTGCACACTCTTGCCTGCATCTAGCTGATATAGGGTGTAATCATTAGTGCAACAGTTGCAAACGAGAGTTTCTATTGGACAAATTCAGGCATGTTTATCCCCGTTTTGTTCCGTTTGCTTCCGTTTTAAGAAACGTTTTTCAAAAGAATCGGCGGAATGAATACACCCCTGATCACGCGTAAACACAGTTCACTTTCATAGCAGCCACGTTGTATTCCTTCTCGCATCTATGCGCTCTCCTCTTCTCACCTCTTCCCTTCGCTTGTGGACTTCAATGCACAACACATCAGCTGTATGTGACCAGGCTAAAAAAAATACACACACAGCCTACATCGTTGTCACCATAATAGCTAAAGTAACGTCATAAGTCAGCATAGCTAATAGAACTAACACGTTAGTAAAACCGCTACAATCATGCAGTAACGTTAGTGTACAGTCAGTAAGCAGTTACACCGGCAGGCCCCGGTGGCAATAAATTAGTCAAACCAAAAGCTTAGCTTGACTTGGAAGAGTTCCAGTGTTGTGTTGGAAAGTCATAGCCAGCTAACATAACATCCCTCTGTTTGAGCAGGGTGTTTCAGTAGGCTAAACTAGCTAGCTGCATTTGCTAGCTAAGTGAAACTGAAAGTGAAAAGAAATGACAATCTCTCTCTCTATTTCTCTCTTGCTTCTCTTTCATTTTGGAAGAAATTTAATTTCTTAACTGTTCAACTTCTGTCTTTCTCTCTCTTTGAATCAACTACTCACCACATTTTATGCACTGCTAGCTAGCTGTAGCTTATGCTTTCAGTACTAGATTAATTATCTGATCCTTTGATTGGGTAGACAACATGTCAGTTCATGCTGCAAGAGCTCTGATAGGTTGGAGGACGTCCTCCGGAAGTTGTCATAATTACTGTGTAAGTCTATGGAAGGGGTTGAGAACCATAAGCCTCCTAGGTTTTGTATTGAAGTCAATGTACCCAGAGGAGGACAGAAGCTAACTGTCCTCTGGCCACACCATGGTGCTACCCTACAGAGTGCTGTTGAGGCTACTGTAGACATTCTTTGCAAAATAGTGTGTTTTAATCAATTATTTGGTGACATGTGAATATATTTAGTATAGTTTTATCTAAAAAGTATAGCTTTTGTAATGTTTAAAAAATATATATTTTGATAATTCACTGAGGAGGATGGTCCTCCCCTTCCTCCTCTGAGGAGCCTCCACTGGTCTCATTGTGAATGTCCCTGTTGTTGTGGTTGGGGTGATTGGGAGGGCTCAACCCAGCCCAGTTCAGCAGCCCATCTGCAGTGCATTATTGTTGGAATGTAAGATAAAAGGGGGAAACACCAGTGATTTTTTTTTGTTGCCTATCATAGGTTGTGTGAGACCAAACCACACCAAATAGGGGTTTTATAAGAACTATTTTTTCAGGAGATGGAGGATAGGCCTAGGGATATTCTTTGATTGGACCGACACAGACCCAAAGGGAGGAGGTGAAGGCGTAATTGCACATGTTTTGCACGCACTGCAGCTGTTCCGGAACCAAAGGTTGCGCAAGGTAAAATAAAGTGTTATAAAACTTCAGATTTGAGTCACTTCCTGAGTTTTATAAGCTCAGTGAGGAGATCAGAAGATCTTCAGCTGGACTGACCATGCAGTGCAATACGGAGTCTCAAAGCAGATGTTTCAATTTCCCTTTTTTAGATTCAGCTGAATTCTGTCCCTCGCACTACCCATGTGGATGTTATCAATAGAGAATATTTTGATGTTTATACAGTATAGTGATGATAGGAGGCCCTATGCGCTCTTTAAAGGTTATTTATAAGAGTATATATATATATATATATATATATATATATATATATATATATATATATATATATATATATATATATATGCACAGCATAGTGCTCAGACTTTGAGCAAACATTTTATACAGATAGATATGCCTACTGGTCCAGTCCAAGCCAAAATAATAATCTCCCCCCAGAAATATTTGGAAGTATGAGATATGCTCTCATTTCGCGGCTTGTGGCAAAATATATAACCCTGTATGTGTTTGATGTTTTCCAGGCCAGGAGAATCCAGACAGTCTGCGCC
This sequence comes from Coregonus clupeaformis, assembly GCF_020615455.1. Lineage (NCBI taxonomy): Eukaryota > Metazoa > Chordata > Actinopteri > Salmoniformes > Salmonidae > Coregonus > Coregonus clupeaformis. The sequence continues at coordinate 18,424,591 of NC_059192.1, read as the reverse complement.
ACAGATACAACTTTATCGCTGATGTGGTTGAGAAGATTGCTCCTGCTGTGGTTCATATTGAACTGTACCGAAAGTAAGAACCTCTCTTCTCTGCATCACATTCGCACGCACGCACGCACACGCACACGCACACGCACACGCACACGCACACGCACACGCACACGCACACACACACACACACACACACACACACACACACACACACACACACACACACACACACACACACACACACACACACACACACACACACACACACACACACACACACACACACACACACACACACACACACACACACAGATGCCAGGAGAATGGTGCCAGGAAAATAACCTCTCACTCAATGTCAACAAAACAAAGGATGGAAAGCTTCAAGTTCGTCGGCGTACACATCACTGATGATCTGAAATGGTCCACCCACACAGACAGTGTGGTGAAGAAGGCGCAACAGCGCCTCTTCAACTTCAGGAGGCTGAAGAAATTTGGCTTGGCCCCTAAAACCCTCACAGACTTTTACAGATGCACAATTGAGAACATCCTGTCGGGCTGTATCACCGCCTGGTATGGCAACTGCACCACCCGCAACCTTAGGGCTCTCCAGAGGGTGATGCAGTCTGCCCAATGCATCACTGGGGGCAAACTACCTGCCCTCCAGGACACCTATAGCACCCGATGTCACAGGAAGGCCAAAAAGATAATCAAGGACATCAACCACCCGAGCCACGGCCTGTTCACTCCGCTATCATCCAGAAGGCGAGGTCAGTACAGGTGCATCAAAGCTGGGACCGAGAGACTAAAAAACAGCTTCTATCTCAAGGCCATCAGACTGTTAAATAGCCATCACTAGCCGGCTTCCACCCGGTTACGCAACCCTGCACCTTAGAGGCTGCTGCCCTATATACATAGACTTGGAATCACTGGCCACTTTAATAATGGAACACTAGTCACTTTAATAATGTTTACATACTGCTTTACTCATTTCATATGTATATACGGTATTCTATTCTACTTTATTTTAGTCTATGCCACTCCGACATTGCTTGTCCTAATATTTATATATTTCTTAATTCCATTTTTTTACTTTTAGATTTGTGTGTATTGTTGTGAATTGTTAGATACTACTGCACTGTTGGAGCTAGAAACACAAGCATTTCGCTACACCCACGTTAACATCTGCTAAATATGTGTATGTGACTAATAAAATGTGATTTGATTTGAGAAACATCCCACATGAAAATATACTATAGTGTATACTGTAATATTTACTGTAGTATACTGTAGTATTTACAGTTTACTATAGGATACATACTGTAGTAAAAAAAAAAAGAGCAGTATATGCTGTAGTATAAAGTGCTCTGAAAAAGTATTTGCCCCCTTTCTAATTGTCTCTACTTTTGCATATTTGTGATACTGAATGTTATCAGATCTTCAACCAAAACCTAATATTAGATAAAGGGAACATAAGTGAACAAATAACACAACAATTACATATTTATTTCATTTATTTCATAAACAAAGTTATGCAACACCCAATTCCCCTGTGTGAAAAAGTAATTGCCCCCTTACACACAATAACTGGTTGTGCCACCTTTAGCTGCAATGACTCCAACCAAATGCTTCCTGTAGTTGTTGATCAGTCTCTCACGTCGCTGTGGAGGAATTTTGGCCCACTCTTCCATTCTTTCAACATCTCAATTTGGATTAGGTCTGGACTTTGACTAGGCCATTCCAAAACTTCCAATTTGTTGCTTTTTAGCAATTTTCATGTAGACTTGATTGTGTGTTTTGGATCATTGTCTTGCTGCATGTAGAATTCTCTGATACAGAGCAGAATTCATGGTTCCTTCTATTAAGGCAAGTCATCCAGGTCCTGAGGCAGCAAAGCATCCCCAAACCATCACACCACCACCACCATGCTTGACCTTTGGTATGATGTTCTTACTGTGGAATGCAGTGTTTGGTTTTCGCCAGGCATTACTGGAACCATGTCATCCAAAAAGTTATACTTTTGAATCATCTGTCCATAGAATGTTCTTCCAAGAGTCTTGATGATCATCCAGGTGCTTTTTGGCAAACTTGAGTCAACATTTTGGACGAGATGGGTTCCATTATACCTGGCGAAAACCAAACATTGCATTCCACAGTAAGAACATCATACCAAAGGTCAAGCATGGTGGTGGTGGTGTGATGGTTTGGGGATGCTTTGCTGCCTCAGGACCTGGACGACTTGCCTTAATAGAAGGAACCATGAATTCTGCTCTGTATCAGAGAATTCTACAGGAGAATGTCAGACCATCCGTCTGTGAGCTGAAGCTGAAGCGCAGGTGGGTCATGCAGCAAGACAATGATCCAAAACACACAATCAAGTCTACATGAAAATAGCTAAAAAGCAACAAAAAGTCCAGACCTAATCCCAATTGAGATGTTGTGGCAGGACTTGAAATGAGCAGTTCATGCTTGAAAACCCACACGTCACTGAGTTAAAGCAGTTCTGCATGGAAGAGTGGGCCAAAATTCCTCCACAGCGACGTGAGAGACTGATCAACAACTGCAGGAAGCATTTGGTTGGAGTCATTGCAGCTAAAGGTGGCACAACCAGTTATTGAGTTTAAGGGGGCAATTACTTTTTCACACAGGGGAATTTGGTGTTGCATAACTTTGTTTATGAAATAAATATGTAATTGTTGTGTTATTTGCCCACTTATGTTCCCTTTATCTAATATTAGGTTTTTGTTGAAGATCTGATAACATTCAGTATCACAAATATGCAAAAGTGAGGAAAATTAGAAAGGGGGCAAATACTTTTTTATAGCACTGTATACTGTAGTGTTTTTGCGGACAGTAGTATACTGTAGGATTTACTGTAGTATTTTTGGGGACATTACTGTAGTATTTACTCAAGTGTTTTTGTTTTATTATCTTTGACATAGAAGTGTGACCTTTCTCCTACTGGAGAAATACTAAAATAGCTAATGTTCCATAACCTGTAGGTAGGTAGGACTGGGTTCTGAATGGAGAGTTCAGAGCTTCTGCACTTTTTCTAGAACCTGTAGGGAACACAAAATATGGTCTATACTTGGTGTGTAGGTTTCTCACTTATCCCACAAATTAGGGTTGTGTTTTTGCGGACTGTAGTGTTTTTGCTGACATTTCTGTGGTATTTACTACAGTGATTTTTTTGTGGATAATACTGTAGTATTTACTATAGTATTCTACAGAATACTACAAAATGCTATATTACGTACTACACATGATCGAGGGATACTACAGTGTGAAGCATATTATTCTACAATATACTACAGTTTACTACAGAATTCTATAGTAAGTACTGTAGTATTCTAAAGTAAACTGTATTTTTGTACAGTTGAAGTCGGAAGTTTACATACACCTTAGCCAAATACATTTAAACTCAGTTTTTCACAATTCCTGACATTTAATCCTAGTAAAGATTCCCTGTTTTAAGTCAGTTAGGATCACCACTTTATTTTAAGAATGTGAAATTTCAGAATAATAGTAGAGAGAATGATTTCTTTCAGCTTTTATTTATTTCATCACATTCCCAGTGGGTCAGAAGTTTACATACACTCAATTAGCATTTGGTAGCATTGCCTTTAAATTGTGTCAAACGTTTTGGGTAGCCTTCCACAAGCTTCCCACAATAAGTTGGGTGAATTTTGGCTCATTCCTCCTGACAGAGCTGGTATAACTGAGTCAGGTTTGTAGGCCTCCTTGCTCGCACACACTTTTTCAGTTCTGCCCACATATTTTCTATAGGATGGATGTTGGGGCTTTGTGATGGCCACTCCAATACCTTGACTTTGTTGTCCTTAAGCCATTTTGGCACAACTTTGGAAGTATGCTTGGGGTCATTGTCCATTTGGAAGACCCATTTGCGACCAAGCTTTAACTTCCTGACTGATGTCTTGAGATGTTGCTTCAATATATCCACATAATTTTCCTTCCTCATGATGCCATCTATTTTGTGAAGTGCACCAGTCCTTCCTGCAGCAAAGCACCCCCACAGCATGATGCTGCCACCCCCGTGCTTCACGGTTGGGATGGTGTTCTTCGGCTTGCAAGCCGTCCCCTTTTTCCTCCAAACATAACGATGGTCATTATGGCCAAACAGTTCTATTTTTGTTTCATCAGACCAGAGGACGAAAAAGTACGATCTTTGTCCCCATGTGCAGTTGCAAACCGTAGTCTGTCTTTTTTATGGCGGTTTTGGAGCAGTGGCTTCTTCCTTGCTGAGTGGCCTTTCAGGTTATGTCGATATAGGACTCGTTTTACTGTGGATATAGATACTTTTGTACCTGTTTCCTCCAGCATCTTCACAAGGTCCTTTGCTGTTGTTCTGGGATTTATTTGCACTTTTCGCACCAGAGTACGTTAATCTCTAAGAGACAGAACGTGTCTCCTTCCTGAGCGGTATGACGGCTGTGTGGTCCCATGGTGTTTATACTTGGGTACTATTGTTTGTACAGATGAACGTGGTACCTTCAGGTGTTTGGAAATTGCTCCCAAGGATGAACCAGACCTGTGGAGGTCTACAGTATTTTTTCTGAGGTCTTGGCTGATTTCTTTTGATTTTCCCATGATGTCAAACAAAGAGGCACTGAGTTTGAAGGTAGGCCTTGAAATACATCCACAGGTACACCTCCAATTGACACAAATGATGTCAATTAGCCTATCAGAAGCTTCTAAAGCCATGACATCATTTTCTGGAATTTTCCAAGCTGTTTAAAGGCACAGTCAACTTAGTGTATGTAAACTTCTGACCCACTGGAATTTTGATACACTGAATTATAAGTGAAATAATCTGTCTGTAAACAATTGCTGGAAAAATTACTTGTGTCATGCACAAAGTAGATGTCCTAACAGACTTGCCAAAACTATAGTTTGTTAACAAGAAATTTGTGGAGTGGTTGAAAAATTAGTTTTAATGACTCCAACCTAAGTGTATGTAAACTTCCGACTTCAACTGTATGTGGGATGGCCAGGTCTGACAGACCAAGCACACACACACAGGCACACGCACAAACACACACACACTGACCACTGTTGAACAGGTACTGTATCTCATGCTGTTTTTCCCAGTAAAAGTAATGATAAGAAAGTTACCCATTTTTATATAGCAGTTGAGGGAGTGTTAGACAAGTATAGACCTATATTAAACACTGTAGATCTCCCACCAGATCTCATTTCTTTCACAGCTGTACATAGTTTTCTGCCTGACTCAGGACCTTGTATAAATTGTTTACAAAGTGGATCTTGCTGTTGTTATAAGGACACGAACTCCTCCCCGCCCTCCTGTTGATAAACACATCATCAGGTTATTCGTTCAAGTGATCTTTAAGAGGGGCTTTGGGCTAGATGGTATACAGTATGTAGTCTTCTGCTCATGGACATGTGGATTTACAGATATTGCAGAACATGTACTTTGACAGATTTTCTGAAAGTCTTCTAGTACTACAGGACATCACAGAGCTTGGTTGCAGGCACTTCAAATAGTCTTACGTGGAACAGTTTTAGGTGAAAACCAATGAAGGATATTTCCCTGTTTCCGTCTCACCCTCTGTTTCCTGTCTCTGTCCTCTTCCCAGGATGGTGTTCTCTAAGCGGGAGGTGGCAGTGGCCAGCGGCTCTGGCTTCGTGGTGTCGGAGGACGGCCTGATCGTGACCAATGCCCACGTGGTGGCCAATAAGCACCGGGTGAAGGTGGAGCTGAAGAGTGGCGCCACCTTCGACGCCAAGATTAAAGATGTGGACGAGAAGGCCGACATCGCCCTCATCAAGATCGACGTCCCGGTAAGGCCTGTTACCTCTCTCCAAGCCTCTCTTCTTCAGCAATCTCTGAATGCACCGGTGCTTCTGTTTACCTCAACCTCCCTTTTCTCTCTCTCTCTCACCCTCTCTCTCTCTCTCTCTCTCTCTCTCGCTTACTCTCTGAGATGGTGCCAGAGAACAGGAATGCGATGGAGAGATTTTAACAGTGGCTCTGAATGGTCAAGACAAATAACATCAGTCTTTCACAGATTCTTTCATCTGCCGACACAGACTGGATTCATTTATGGCCGACAAATCCCTGCATGAAAATAGTTTTTCATAACATTCTTGGAGCAGGCTAGGTTTAATTTTAGCACGGTGGGATTGTTGAAATAGGGCGCCTCAGCAACAAACATGATGAATTGTGAAAATGTATATCTGTGAAAATAGTTCAAGAGCAGGAGGCTCTTTTTTTCGGTATGATTTAGATTGAATTAAAAAAAATTCATCTTTGGTTTGTTTTGTTATAATAACTAGGGGTCAAAAATATGTTTTATGTGGCTGCTTCTCCCTGCTATTACCAGAAGAGTAATCACCCTGTTGAGGGTTAGAGCTGTTTGGGTCAAAGAGGAAAATGTTCCTCTTCCAATGAACTAGTCCCAGAAGACTGAAGACTGGAGGAAGTGTGTGTGTGTGTGTGTGTGTGTGTGTGTGTGTGTGTGTGTGTGTGTGTGTGTGTGTGTGTGTGTGTGTGTGTGTGTGTGTGTGTGTGTGTGTTTGAATGGGTGTATCTGGAGCATAGGGTGTCTAACTCCCCTACACTGGCAGGCTCCTGTGCCACGTTACTGTGTCCTCCCAGACAAGTCTCAGGCTGACTCCTGGATGCTGCTCAATAGCTTGTCACTTTTTATGTGATTTGAAGCTGAAAGTGTCAACATTATAAATCCACTTCTGAAAGGTTTTATTGTTTGTCTCAGAGCATAGACAGTGTACTTTTCTTCCATAATGACTTCAAGTCTATTAAATAGCTTGGAAATGTTCCACTGTTCTCAGTAAACAACAACGTATCTTATTTCTGGATGCCTGTGAGTTCCAGATATCGTCTGACCCTTATAAACCTAAATTGTCGAAAGTCATTAGATCGACAATTACACTGTAATAACCTCACCAAAAACACAAAGAGAACCCTTAGGAGGGAACCCAAGGACTGCCTGACCCCTTCCAGACAGAGTGGCCAAACTCCCTGACCCTGTCCTGGTGTGCGAGGTGGAAAGATTACATTGCTTGGTGTAATGGCGGTTGCAGGTCTGTGCCCACTTGGCCACAGTGGCAGCTAGCGGAGGACCGTCCTCAAAGCCGAGTGGGAGCAACACAGACGTACTCCTGCGAGGCATGTATCTGCGTGTGCCGTGGCTCGCTCGCTGCTCCTGTTTCCATCGCGTCAAAGGACGAGTCTGTGCAGGCTTTGACAGACAGTGAAGAGAAATGGTCTCCTGTTGGCAACAAGGACAGGATTCTGTTTCTTTGTTTCTCTCCCCTGCTCAGTGACTGACTGACTAAATGGATCTGCGTCGTCGTGGTGTTCATCTCCTTTCTTCTCTTTAGTCACATGGCTGCTGAGGCCCACTCCTTCTGAGCATGTGCAAACACAGAGCTGGACCTCTCTCTTGTATAGACTATAATAACAACTAGATGGTTGATGATACAGTAAATAGTAGATGTTGCCATGACTGTATTATAATTATATGGATTGCTTAGGCTATATCCCGTACATGTCTAGGTCTCCATGAACTTTAGAGGAAGCCTGGAAATCCGTGTGAACTAACTGATCCTCTGCGACACAAAGGACAGTCTTCCATTGCATAACTTATTGACAATGATCAAACATGTTTTCTGGAGTGCATTAATATTTCCACTGATGCTATCTGCACACTGTATAATTATGGCCCTTGGGACTTGGCTGAGGAAGTTCACTAATCGTAATGCATGACCACAGTGGGACTGAGGTTGGATAGGCAGGGGCTAAAGCTGATATCAGAGGGGGACATGTTATAGGCTATTAGGCTTGTAGAGTACATAGGGCTCTATTTAAACAAACCTAACGCAATGGTAAATCTAAGCGCAGGCTGTAGCGTTATAGGTTCAGAGGTGTGTCAGAAATATTAGTGCTATTTTCACTATCACAATTATCGGCGCACTTGCTGGCGTTGGTGGCGAAAGGGCTGGGTTTGATGTATAAACAAGTTGTGGGTGTGTCAAGGCTTGGCCCCTCACTGGCCAATCAGAACGTGCTCCATAGCGAAAGATGTGGTTGCTTCAGGTTGTGTATTTACGGTATTTTATGTATTGCCTTGGAATCAATTCCTATGTTAGTCCGTTATAGTTTGTTAAATGGTTTACAGAAACGAAATAACAAAATGTAGACCTATCCCATCTTTGCTAAATAAATTAACTTGAACCCATTTGCAGTCCACATTGTTCTAAGTAATTGCATGGCTTCAATAGAATTCACACTGATATAGGGGCTAGGCCTACTGTAAATTGCATTATAGCTGAGCAGGGACATGCCAAACGTTGTCAAAAAGCAAGATTAAATTCATTATTGATGAGGCCTAAAAAGATAACAAATAATTCTAAACAAAACGAAACAACAACTTGTTTTAAATAGGCTATGTCACACTTACAGGCACCATAATTTCTCCCCGTAGGCATATAATACACTGCTCAAAAAAAATAAAGGGAACACTTAAAGAACACATCCTAGATCTGAATGAATTAAATAATATTATTAAATACTTTTTTCTTTACATAGTTGAATGTGCTGACAACAAAATCACACAAAAATTATCAATGAAAATCAAATGTATCAACCCATGGAGGTCTGGATTTGGAGTCACCCTCAAAATTAAAGTGGAAAACCACACTACAGGCTGATCCAACTTTGATGTAATGTCCTTAAAACTAGTCAAAATGAGGCTCAGTAGTGTGTGTGGCCTCCACGTGCCTGTATGACCTCCCTACAACGCCTGTGCATGCTCCTGATGAGGTGGCGGATGGTCTCCTGAGGGATCTCCTCCCAGACCTGGACTAAAGCATCCGCCAACTCCTGGACGGTCTGTGGTGCAACGTGGCGTTAGTGGATGGAGCGAGACATGATGTCACAGATGTGCTCAATTGGATTCAGGTCTGGGGAACGGGCGGGCCAGTCCATAGCATCAATGCCTTCCTCTTGCAGGAACTGCTGACACACTCCAGCCACATGAGGTCTAGCATTGTCTTGCATTAGGAGGAACCCAGGGCCAACCGCACCAGCATATGGTCTCACAAGGGGGTCTGAGGAGCTCATCTCGGTACCTAATGGCAGTCAGGCTACCTCTGGCGAGCACATGGAGGGCTGTGCGGCCCCCCAAAGAAATGCCACCCCACACCATGACTGACCCACCGCCAAACCGGTCATGCTGGAGGATGTTGCAGGCAGCAGAACGTTCTCCACGGCGTCTCCAGACTCTGTCACGTCTGTCACATGTGCTCAGTGTGAACCTGCTTTCATCTGTGAAGAGCACAGGGCGCCAGTGGCGAATTTGCCAATCTTGGTGTTCTCTGGCAAATGCCAAACGTCCTGCACGGTGTTGGGCTGTAAGCACAACCCCCACCTGTGGACGTCGGGCCCTCATACCACCCTCATGGAGTCTGTTTCTGACCGTTTGAGCAGACACATGCACATTTGTGGCCTGCTGGAGGTCATTTTGCAGGGCTCTGGCAGTGCTCCTCCTGCTCCTCCTTGCACAAAGGCGGAGGTAGCGGTCCTGCTGCTGGGTTGTTGCCCTCCTACGGCCTCCTCCACGTCTCCTGATGTACTGGCCTGTCTCCTGGTAGCGCCTCCATGCTCTGGACACTACGCTGACAGACACAGCAAACCTTCTTGCCACAGCTCGCATTGATGTGCCATCTTGGATGAGCTGCACTACCTGAGCCACTTGTGTGGGTTGTAGACTCCATCTCATGCTACCACTAGTGTGAAAGCACCGCCAGCATTCAAAAGTGACCAAAACATCAGCCAGGAAGCATAGGAACTGAGAAGTGGTCTGTGGTCACCACCTGCGATACCAGTCCTTTATTGGGGGGTGTCTTGCTAATTGCCTATCATTTCCACCTGTTGTCTATTCCATTTGCACAACAGCATGTGAAATGTATTGTCAATCAGTGTTGCTTCCTAAGTGGACAGTTTGATTTCACAGAAGTGTGATTGACTTGGAGTTACATTGTGCTGTTTAAGTGTTCCCTTTATTTTTTTGAGCAGTGTATTAAAACAACGCAGACTATGGAGGGTTTTACGCACACCAAAACAGGACCTGCATGGGTAAAATAATGTGTGCCTGCCTACAATGCATATATAAAAAGGGAATGTCAGCTCACTGTTTTACTCTACGGTGATGTAAGATGTATTTCCAAGCGGTCTCAGGAGCCAAACACTTTATCGACAGTCTTAACTAATTTGTGATTGTTATTGGGCAGACAAAAAAAAAGCCTTCATTGAGAGGAGGCTATGCTTGGTTTTTAATCAAATAAAACGGGGGAAAAAACATATATTTTTTATGTTTTTAAATACAAAGTATACAGGCACCAAATGCACATTAGGCTACTCTTGTTCAATGTGTATATGGGCAGTGTGTGTCACGGCTGGATAGGCTGCGTTTCCGCTGTCAAAGTCCATGCCGTAACCAACTGCGTTACCGCTAAAATCAGCTTTTGGTTGGTCTGAAATATCCCAGCGTTGCCTGAAATTAGCACTTTGGATCATGTTTTTAAGGACACATCACACATATTTTCAACCCGCCCATCTGAGCGCAATTGAGCTGATATAAGACAGGTAAATTGCCGAATCTGGCGTTAGGGCTGGAAAATGCCAGTGCTCCAGTTTTTACATTACGAAATTGCAAACTAACGTGCGTTTCACTAGCGGCGCCTTAACACCAGCCGAAAATAGATTACATAGACTGTTAAGTGATATATTTGATAGCTGTTGTACTGTTGAAGTTCTTATCGAGGACAAATGCAGTGCATTCGGAAAGAATTCAGACCCCTTGACCTTTTCCACATTTTGTTAGGTTACAGCCTTATTCTAAAATGGACTAAAGAAAAACAATTCCTCATCAATCTGGACACAATACCCCATAATGACAAAGAAAAAACAGGTTTGTAATTTTTTTTGCACATTTATTAAATATAAAAAACACATCTTATTTGACCCTTTGCTATGAGACTCGAAATTGAACTCAGGTGCATCCTGTTTCCATTGATCATCCTTGAAATGTTTCTACAACTTGATTGGAGTCCACCTGTGGTACATTCTATTGATTGGACATGATTTGGAAAGGCACACACCTGTCTATATAACGTCCCACAGTTGACAGTGCATGTCAGAGCAAAAACAAATCCATGAGGTTGAAGGAATTGTCCGTAGAGCTCCTAGACAGGATTGTGTCGAGGCACAGATCTGGGGAAGGGTACCAAAACATTTCTGCAGCTTTGATGGTCCCCAAGAACACAGTGGCCTTCATCATTCTTAAATGGAACAAGTTTGGGACCACCAAGACTCTTCCTAAAGCTGGCCGCCCAGCTAAACTGAGCAATTGAGGGAGAAGGGCCTTGGTTAGGGAGGTGACCAAGAACCCGATGGTCACTCTGACAGAGCTCCAGAGTTCCTCTGTGGAGATAGGAGAACCTTCCAGAAGGACAACCATCTCTGCAGCACTCCACCAATCAGGCCTTTATGGTACAGTGGCCAGACGGAAGCCACTCCTCAGTAAAAGGCTCATTGACAGCCCGCTTGGAGTTTGCCAAAAGGCATCTAGATGACTCTCAGACCATGAGAAAAAAGATTATCTGGTCTGATGAAACCAAGATTGAACTCTTTGGCCTGAATGCCAAGCTTCACGTCTGGAGGAAACCTGGCACCGTCCCTACGGTGAAACATGGTGGTGGCCGCATCATGCTGTGGGGATGTTTTTCAGAAGCAGGGACTGGGAGACAAGTCAGGATTGAGGGAAAGATGAACAGAGCAAAGTACAGAGAGATCCTTGATGAAAACCTGCTCCACAGCGCTCAGAATCTCAGACTGGGGCAAAGGTTCACCTTCCAACAGGACAACGACCCTAAGAACACAGCCAAGACAATGCAGGAGTGGCTTCGGGATGAGTCTCTGAATGTCCTTGAGTGGCCCAGCCAGAGCCTGGACTTGAACCCAATCGAACATCTCTGGAGAGACCTGAAAATAGCTGTGCAGCGACACTCCACATCCAACCTGACAGAGCTTGAGAGGATCTGCAGATAAGAATGGGAGAAACTCCCCAAATAATAATAATATGCCATTTAGCAGACGCTTTTATCCAAAGCGACTTACAGTCATGTGTGCATACATTTTTACGTATGGGTGGTCCGGGGATCGAACCCACTACCCTGGCGTTACAAGCGCCATGCTATACCAATTGAGCTACAGAGGACCACCAATACAGGTGTGCCAAGCTTGTAGCATCATACCCAAGAAGACTTGAGGCTGTAATCTCTGCCAAAGGTGCTTCAACAAAGTACTGAGTAAAGGGTATATAGAAAACAGTTTTTGCTTTGTCATTATGGGGTATTGTGTGTAGAAAATAAATAGTTTAATCAAATTTAGAATAAGGCTGTAACATAACAAAATGTGGAAAAAGTCAAGGGGTCTGAATACTTTCCGATGCACTGTAGATACTGGTTGGGGAAATGTGTCTATCTTGAAATGTCACTATATGAATAACTATGGATAAGTCACTTCCCAATGCTGTGTACAGTTCTGTCAAACCACAGGAGCGCCATAGTTAATCACAGTCCACACAACAAGAGGAGCCTTTGTTTTTCTGGCTGGGACTCTGTGTTGTTGTGGTGGCTGGGTTTTTATGTGTTTCGTGTTGTGATCTGATGTGCTGTGCCATTGGAAGACAGTTTACACAAACACAGACCTGTCATGTAATATCTCAGTCTTATGCAAGACACCTAAACCAATATTATGCTGTCTTGCTATTATAAAAGATTCCAGTCTTCATGTCTGTGCGGTGTGTTTGTTCAGCAGAAGCTCAGTGGAGTCTAGATTTGGTTGCCGTCCAACATGGATTCTATGGGCACAAAGGACCATTGATTCTATTGCCTCAATGCCGTCAAAGCTTGGATGATGACAAATAACTGTTATTGCATCCATAAGAGTCCATTGTTTACATGCTCATTAATAAAGCATCTACATTGAAAAGTCATTGAATGGGACATCAGCTGACCTTTTCATTCTCCTGGATCTGTATAGCACAGAAAATTTTTCTGGAGCCATGCTTCCTGTATCCAGGAGGATAAGGTCCCCAACTGTGCTATAACCACAATCTGGAAGGCATTACCCCTCATACTGAATTAACTGCCTTGAGATATATTTTACAGTAGTAGTACTGTGATGAGTGTGATTAGAAGGAGTCAGGCGCAGGAGGGTAAATCACCGAATACAGAGTTTATTCCGTCGTACACAGTTGAGCTGGATAGCGACAACAAAATACAGGCATAGGGGAACAATCTACCCCGGCAATACAAGGTATGGGTAGCTCCAACAAAATACAGGCACAGGGGAACAATCTACCCCGGGAGTACAAGGTACGAGTAGCTCCACCAAGCTACACTCAACTCACATAAAACAATCACCCACAAGGACAAGGGGGCAGAGGAAACACTTATACACAGACTAATGAGGGGATATGAACCAGGTGTGTGTAATTGACAAGACAAGACAAATGGAATGATGAGATATGGAGCGGCTGTGGCTAGTAAGCCGGTGACGACGAACGCGGAAGCCTGCCCAAACAAGGAGGGGAGGCAGCCTCGGCGGAAGTCGTGACAAGTACATGGTATAAAACTTTTTCAAATCTATCAAAGTACCGCTCTCCAATTCCCCTCTTAAGACCTTCACCTGAAACAGCCTGAAATAAACCAGACCTGTTTTTATGAAGGTTGTTGGTGTAGTCAGATGTACTGTAAAGAGGAAGGTCCTGGAGCCATTTGGTTCACAGGTGGAGGCTTGATACTGTATGGATTAATGTTAGATAAGGTCATGAAGAGCTTTTTTCCACTGATCAGTAAAGAGATGCTGTCCAACTCTGTGGTCAGAGTTAACCATCTGTTACACTGCTACTGTTGACAACGATAGCCGGAATTATAACTTGAGGTTTGTGTGCATTACGCAACTAGTTTTCACATCAATCATTCATTGATGCCAATGAGAGATTTTACAGACATCAAGATAAGATTCGGTCTGAAGACCCTATTGAGAAACGTTGTTGAATCTTCTTGATGGAGACAGAGTCGTCTCAACACCCCCACACAGATGGAGGAGTATGGTGAATCAATCCCAACTTTTGGATAAAGTAAACAAGCGTTAGGTAAACTTAACAGATGTTAAAGCTCTACCATTCAGCTCTCTCTCCATCCAGCAGATGTATTTTTCTATGTCCCATGACTAATCCAAACCACAGAGCAGAGAAGGAGCCGGCCCATCCCAGCCCGTAGGTAGACTCTTCATACCTGTGGTTTGATCGACCTAGTCGATTTGTGCCAATCAAACAAGAGTACAAAGAGAGAGATGGAATTTTCTGAGTGGAGACACTACCTGGCATCAACAAAGTCATCACTCATTCTTGCATTCTTTCAGGGGTTCGGTCTTGTCCATCTCTCTCCATGACGTACTGTAAGACATATCCAAACTAGGTCAAAGCCCGCACTCTGTTACTTAAGAGTACATTTGTAACGTATGTGTTATTCAATTGGAGAAAAGTAAACTGGACTGGAGAAAAAAAGAGAGTCACACTCTAGTGGAGTAGAACAGAGATGAAAGACATCCCAGTATACGTCGCAGTCGGCATTCCCAGGCTTGTGTTTCTTTCTTGGCTCTGAATTAGGTTATTGGAGCTGTGTTGCTCCCTCAGGGACATTCCCCGATTATACATCTCTGGGATACGGTGTATTTCCAATTCCTAATGGTTGGAAAGAAAGAGGCAATTTGTGTAGTTCTCAGTAACAAACAGTACTTCTGTCTGCAGGGATTTGCTATATCTCTTAATAACCGGAAAGAAAGTGACATGGTGTGTGTGTCTCTACTGTAGCCCATTTGCCCATTTGCCTTTATTATTTTTATTTTATTTTTTCTTCTATTTTTTAATTAAATTTTTATTTTTAGGGGGTAGATCATCTTTAATATTGCAGATAGATTGTAACTTCCATCAATGTAATTGTCTGCATCACTTCCAATCCCCCATATGTTTTTTGTTTTTTTCTTGCATATATATACACATACATATATATATATATATATATATATATATATATATATATATATATATATACATACATATACGCATATACATACATATCCTTTAAAAATAGATATATTCCCCTTTATTACTTTCCAACCCCACCATCCCTTCCCTAATTGGAGTAAACTAGTGAACAACAATGCTTAGGCCTCTACTTCATGCTTATACATACTACAGTATATACATTTTATGGACACAGTCAATAATTATATTTTGTTTGTTTTTACTCCTGAACTTCCTCCGATCATTTTCATGATGTCCATCTGTATGCCATATCTTTCTAACTGTGCTCTTTCACAAAAGCTCACAATATATAACCTATATACTTATTATGGACACAGCATGTCTTACACTAGTTATCTTGTTGTTATTAGTTGTTGTTATTAATCCCATCTTTCAGCTCCATTCAACACCTCCCATCTATCTCTTAACACCATCCATATTGGATTTCTATTTGCCATATATTTTTCAACTGTACTGTCATGTTTTACAAAAGTTCTGAACCTTTCTATTCTCATTGTTTCTACAGTTTGTGAATTGAAAATAAACATTTTTGCTAAAAGTATTATTATATTATTGATCGATTGACTATGACTTTTCAGATCACCCAGTAGTGCTATCTGCAGGGTCAGCTCCAGGTAAATATTGCAATCCTTCAGCCATTCCTGGACCTGTGTCCAGAAACAAGCTACAAATGGACAGTACCAAAACAAATGACCTAATGATTCTGTCTCTTCACAGCCAAATCTGCAGAGCTGGGAAGATTGTATCCCCCATACAAATAACATTCTATTGGTAGCAAGAATTTTATATAATAATTTAAATTGAAAAATTCTAAATTTTGAATCCGGCGTCGTTTTGCGTATCAGTTCATAAACACTATGCCATGGAATCGGTACGTCAAAAATCTCTTCCCAACTATTTTGCAATCTACAGTGGGGAGAACAAGTATTTGATACACTGCCGATTTTGCAGGTTTTCCTACTTACAAAGCATGTAGAGGTCTGTAATTTTTATCATAGGTACACTTCAACTGTGAGAGACGGAATCTAAAACAAAAATCCAGAAAATCACATTGTATGATTTTTAAGTAATTCATTTGCATTTTATTGCATGACATACAGTGGGGAGAACAAGTATTTGATACACTGCCGATTTTGCAGGTTTTCCTACTTACAAAGCATGTAGAGGTCTGTAATTTTTATCATAGGTACACTTCAACTGTGAGAGACGGAATCTAAAACAAATATCCAGAAAATCACATTGTATGATTTTTAAGTAATTCATTTGCATTTTATTGCATGACATAAGTATTTGATCACCTACCAACCAGTAAGAATTCCGGCTCTCACAGACCTGTTAGTTTTTCTTTAAGAAGCCCTCCTGTTCTCCACTCATTACCTGTATTAACTGCACCTGTTTGAACTCGTTACCTCTATAAAAGACACCTATCCACACACTCAATCAAACAGACTCCAACCTCTCCACAATGGCCAAGACCAGAGAGCTGTGTACGGACATCAGGGATAAAATTGTAGACCTGCACAAGGCTGGGATGGGCTACAGGACAATAGGCAAGCAGCTTGGTGAGAAGGCAACAACTGTTGGCGCAATTATTAGAAAATGGAAGAAGTTCAAGATGACGGTCAATCATCCTCGGTCTGGGGCTCCATGCAAGATCTCACCTCGTGGGGCATCAATGATCATGAGGAAGCAGCCCAGAACTACACGGCAGGACCTGGTCAATGACCTGAAGAGAGCTGGGACCACAGTCTCAAAGAAAACCATTAGTAACACACTACGCCGTCATGGATTAAAATCCTGCAGCGCACGCAAGGTCCCCCTGCTCAAGCCAGCGCACTTTCCTCTTCCATTTTTGCGGTAACGCTGCAATTATTTGGTTGTAAATTTGGGTAGAGCAGACATTTCCATATGTTTTTGTTAGCTGCATGTGCGACATAACTCCACCATTCCTACCGATAATATCATTTACGAAGATTATACCTTTTTTAAACATTTTTTAAAAAAATAACATTTTTTTATCAATTAGTATATTTGAGTTTAACCACAATATTTGTTGCAATATTTGTTCTGTCATTTCTGGAGGATTAAATTGAAATTGCAACCAACTTTCTATGGCTTGTTTTAGAAATAGTGATATTTGGGAGATGATTTCCTTTTCAAATACCTGAAAGTGAGGGGTTGTAATCTGAATAAAGGGAAAATGTCCCTTCTTGAACATTGGGTGAGACAATCCTACTAGTTTACTAGAGAACCAGTTCGGATTTAAGTATAATTTTTGTATGACTGAAGCTTTCAGTGATAGGTCTAATGCTTTAATATTTAATCATTTCTGTCCTCCTAATTCATATTCATTATATAAATAGGCCCGTTTAATTTTGTCTTTCTTGCCGTTCCAAATAAAATGGAATATATTTTTCTCATATAATTAAAAAAACTGTTTGCTAGGCGTAGGCAAGACCATAAGCAAATAGGTAAACTGGGATAATACTAAAGAGTTAATCAGGGTGATTTTTCCACAAATTGACAGGTATTTACCTTTCCATGGTAGCAAGATCTTATCTATTTTTGCTAACTTTCTATAAAAAAAATTTGGAATGAGATCATATATTTGATTTGGGATATGTATTCCGAGTATATCCACATCACCATCAGACCATTCTATTGGTAAACTACATGGTAATGTACATTTTTAATTTTTTAGTGATCCAATACGTAATATAGTACATTTATCATAATTTGGTTGTAATCCAGAGAGGTTAGAAAATGTATCTTCGTACAGTTATATGTTTAGAGAGAGACTTCAATCTTATTTTCTCACCATGTTTGAACGCTGTAGTGTCTCAGTGTGAAGAGCAGCTCTGGCCTGGGGACAGGAAGGGTTGTTACACTACAGGAAGTGGAATAGGTATTTGTGGGCCTGAAGAACCAATCACAGAGCGATAGAGGGGGTGGCGGGACACTGTACACTCAGCAGTGGCCTGAACAGATAAAAGAGATGGTCTTTGCCGGTCCATATGGAAGCAGAGACAGAATATTGTGTGTGTATGTACGTGTGTACATGTGTATGGGAGTGCGCACAGCTACAGGTAATTAATGAGAAGTGAGGGAGAAAAGGTAAGGTAACAGTATCTGAAAGGGTTTTCCATAAGCATGTGTGATTGGCCTTGAATACAGACTTTTAAATCTGTTGATACCTTTACAGTGTTGTTCATCCCAAATGGAAACACAAGCTGCTACTCAAATGGACTCATTTTGATGTTTGTATGTGTATAACACACTTTGCTTTTATTGGCAGTCACAGTCCTCTTGTGTATGGTATACAGTATATTGTATCTTTGAAATTATATTTCAGCATTTATCAGGTGCCTCGTCAATCACTCTAGCAGCAACAGACAGCAGCTTTGACTAGTGGCTCCCTTCCTGCAGACGGCTCCCATGTCTGACACTCCCCCCGCAGAGTGCACTCTGCAGTCTGCAGCCATTGTCCCCCCGACTCCCCTGACGTTTACCTCTCTGACAGCCTGGTCATTTCCACTGGCACACACAGACCTGTCTCTCACCGTTCCACACTGGCACTGTATCAGAGGGCTCAGCAGCAAATGTCATCCCTGTCACTGAGAACTGACAAGGTCTCCTATTAGCTTAGGAGCACAATGGAAACTGGACAGTCAAGGAAACATTAGGGAAAAATGCTCAAATGCATCAGTGCTAAGTCTAGGGTCCTGTTACATTGAGTCACACTCAAGTACAGACAAAGCAAGTCTATAGTTTCACTGCCCTGCATCCCTGCAGAAACCGAACACCGATGTAGCTTCTGTTTCCTCCTGAAATACACGCTGAGCTGCATTTGCACACTGCACTACTTTTGATCAGAGCCCTATGGGCACGATATAGGGAATAGGGTGTAATTTGAGACGCAACCAAAGACAGACCATGTCAGACCTCTGAACTCTGTGTAGCCTCCCCTTCACCTTGCTAGCAAATGGTTCATAATTGCATCTCACCACCGCAGCAATTACGTTTTCCAAGCTAATTACTTACAGTACAGAGAGAGGGTGGTAGAGGGTGGTGGAGGGGGTAGAGGGGGGTGGAAGAGGGTGGTAGAGATCGGTGGAGGGGGTAGAGGGGGATGGAAGAGGGTGGTAGAGATGGGTAGAGGGGGATGGAAGAGGGTGATAGAAGAGGGTAGAGGAGGATGGCAGAGGGTGGTAGAAGAGGGTAGAGGGGGCAGAGTTGTTACTGGGAGACAGGTGATCTGATAATGCATCTGTTAGTACAACATCATGGAATGCAAAAAACTGCCTGTCTGTCTTTCACTGCCCAGAGACAACTGAGTCACTCAAGCCCACGTCCTTATCTCACTAGACTAGAGGGATATGCACCAAGTACTGGAAGTAGTAAACAGAGTACTGTACTGTGCAGGAGTTGTTTTCCTTCAGAGGTACAGTAGATATAATCCTGACTTGAGAAATCTTTTCAAACTTGCATTCAGGTGCCAGTAGCTTGGGCAGTTCTATTGTGCTGATCTATACCCAACAAGCTCCACAGTCTCACTGCAGAATCAGACCTTTCAAGGTTTTAAGCCTTAATTCCGAATGGTTAAGTTCCACAACGCCCTAGCAAAACCCAAGCCTACTTAAAAATATGTAATGTATTTATTTCACCTTTATTTAACCAGGTAAGCCAGTTGAGAACAAGTTCTCATTTACAACTGCGACCTGGCCAAGATAAAGCAAAGCAGTGCGATAAAAACAACAACAACACAGAGTTACAAATGGGATAAACAAAACGTACAGTCAATAACACAATAGAAAATCTATATACAGTGTGTGCAAATGTAGTAAGTTATGAAGGTAAGGCAATAAATAGGCCATAGTGCAAAATAATTACAATGTAGTATTAACACTGGAGTGATAGATGTGCAGAAGATGATGTGCAAATAGAGATACTGGGGTGCAAATTAGCAAAATAAATAACAATATGGGGATGAGGTAATTGGGTGGGCTAATTACAGATGGGCTGTGTACAGGTGCAGTGATCGGTAAGATGCTCTGACAACTGATGCTTAAAGATAGTGAGGGAGATGAGTCTCCAGCTTCAGAGATTTTTGCAGTTCGTTCCAGTCACAACTGGAAGGAATAGCGGCCAAAGGAGGTGTTGGCTTTGGGGATGAACAGTGAGATATACCTGCTGGAGCGCATACTACGGGTGGGTGTTGCTATGGTGACCAGTGAGCTAAGGTAAGACGGGGATTTGCCTAGCAGTGATTTATAGATGACCTGGAGCCAGTGGGTTTGGCGACGAATATGTAGTGAGGGCCAGCCAACGAGAGCGTACAGGTCACAATGGTGGGTAGTATATGGGGCTTTGGTGACAAAACTGATGGCACTGTGATAGACTACATCCAATTTGCTGAGTAGAGTGTTGGAGGCTATTTTGTAAATGACATCGCCGAAGTCAAGGATCGGTAGGATAGTCTGTTTTACGAGGGCATGTTTGGCAGCATGAGTGAAGGAGGCTTTGTTGCGAAATAGGAAGCCGATTCTAGATTTAACTTTGGATTGGAGATGCTTAATCTGAGTCTGGAAGGAGAGTTTACGGTCTAACCAGACACCTAGGTATTTGTAGTTGTCCACATATTCTAAGTCAGACCCGCCGAGAGTAGTGATTCTAGTCGGCAGGCGGGTGCAAGCAGCGTTTGATTGAAGAGCATGCATTTAGTTTTACTAGCGTTTAAGAGCAGTTGGAGGCTACGGAAGGAGTATTGTACGGCATTGAAGCTCGTTTGGAGGTTTGTTAACACAGTGTCCAATGAAGGGCCAGATGTATACAAAATGGTGTCGTCTGCGTAGAGGTGGATCTGAGAGTCACCAGCAGCAAGAGCGACATCATTGATATACACAGAGAATAGAGTCGGCCCGAGAATTGAACCCTGTGGCACCCCCATAGAGACTGCCAGAGATCCAGACAACAGGCCCTCCGATTTGACACATTGAACTCTATCTGAGAAGTAGTTGGTGAACCAGGCGAGGCAGTCTTTTGAGAAACCAAGGCTATTTAGTCTGCCAATAAGAATGCGGTGATTGACAGAGTCGAAAGCCTTGGCCAGGTCGATGAAGACGGCTGCACAGTACTGTCTTTTATCGATTGCGGTTATAATATCGTTTAGGACCTTGAGCGTGGCTGAGGTGCACCCATGACCAGTTCGGAAACCAGATTGCATAGCGAAGAAGGTACGGTGGGTTTCGAAATGGTCGGTGATCTGTTTGTTAACTTGGCTTTCAAATACTTTCGAAAGGCAAGGCAGGATGGATATAGGTCTGTAACAGTTTGAATCTAGAGTGTCACCCCCTTTGAAGAGGGGGATGACCGCGGCAGCTTTCCAATCTCTGGGGATCTCAGACGATACGAAAGAGAGGTTGAACAGGCTAGTAATAGGGGTTCCGACAATTTCGGCGGCTAATTTTTGAAAGAAAGGGTCCAGATTGTCCAGCCCAGCTGATTTGTAGGGGTCCAGATTTTGCAGCTCTTTCAGAACATGATTTCTGGAAAGGTGGATTTTTAGAAGTAGAAGCTCAAACTGTTTGGGCACAGACCTGGATAGTATGATAGAGTTCTGCAGGCTATCTCTACAGTAGATTGCAACTCCGCCCCCTTTGGGAATTCTATCTAGACGGAAAATGTTGTAGTTGGGGATGGACATTTCAGAATCTTTGGTGGCCTTTCTAAGCCAGGATTCAGACACTGCTAGAACATCAGGGTTGGCGGAGTGTGCTAATGCAGTGAATAGCTCAAACTTAGGGAGGAGGCTTCTGATGTTAACATGGAAGAAACCAAGGCTTTTACGGTTACAGAAGTCAACAAATGATAGCGCCTTGGGAGTAGGAGTGATACTGGGGGATACAGGGCCTGGGTTAACCTCTACATCACCAGAGGAACAGAGGAGGAATAGAATAAGGATACGGCTAAAGGCTTTAAGAACTGGTCTTCTAGTGCGTTGGGTACAGAGAATAAAAGGGGCAGATTTCCAGGCGTTGTAGAATAGATTCAGGGCATTATGTACAGACAAGGATATGGAAGGATATGAGTACAGTGGAGGTAAACCTAAGCGTTGGGTAACAATGAAAGAGATAGCATCACTGGAGGCACCGATTGAGCCGGTCTCCGCGTGTATGGGGGTTGGGACAAAGGAGCTAACTGAGGCAGGTTGACTGGGACTGGGGGCTCTACAGTGAAATAGTACAATAAGAACTAACCGAAACAGCAATAGGCAAGGCATATTGACATGGGAGAGAGGCATAATATATTCGAGAGAGCTAAGACAACAGCTGGTAATGGCGACAAAAGTTTGGGCTGAGGCTAAACAGATCAACAGGATGGGGTACCGTATAAAGGAGCAGTCCAGCAGGCATCAGCTGTGTAGCTGAGTGATCATAAGGTCCAGTGAACAGCAATAGGTGAGTCCGGGAGCAGTTCGGTGGCTGCTACGGCACAGGCGAGCAGGAGGCACGGCTGTTGATTGCGTGTGATAGCGGGCCAGGGCTAGCAGAAGGATCTTCGTGGTCGTCGCAACGGGAAGCCTGTTGAAACCACATCAGAAGATTACGTCGGCAGACCAGTCGTGATGGATCGGCGGGGCTCCGTGTCAACACTAGGAGGTCCCGTCCGGTTGACAGAGAGGTAGATAGCCGGGAGATGGGCCTGGCTCGAGGCTAGCTCAAGGCTAACTGGTGCTTGATTCGGGACAGTGGTGATTAGCCAACAACAACAACAGCCATTCGGTTGCAGCTAGCTAGTTGCGATGATCCGGTAATAGCGCTCACCATTGCCTCTAGTGGCCGGTTTTGAAGTAATCTCCTGACGCCCTGCTTACCTGGACGGACGTCTAATTTCGCAGTGGCTCTTGAGCGACCAGTGTGACAGATAACCTGCTGACTGCTGGGTGGCAGGTGACACACTGACACTGTGTGCCAAAAGCCCTTCTTCCCAGTCTGTCCCGTTCCATCCACCTGACTGCCTTCCTGGACTGTGTCAGTTTATCCCATTTCCAGCCCATCTGGTAGAGTGCTTAGGGCTGTCAGCAAGGGAGCGGCCTGCTATTCCTGTGTCAGGTCTGGATGTCAGGTCTGGATTCCTGGAGCCCTGAGCCCAGGGTGGGGGGCCAATGGTTCCTCTCCCCATTTACCTATGACTGTATCCCCATGACCCATCGCCACATCTTCACCCCCCTGCCCTGTCCTGTCCTATTAATATCTAGGTCTGGTGTAACCCAGCCATAGAGCCAACTGTATAAGTCTTATCCATTCTCCTGTCATTGTTGATGGATTTTGTCTATTGTGGATTGTGTCATTGAGATGGATGAAGTGGCAATTCATTGCCCTGATATATTTTCATAAAGCATTCAGAGTATGCAGACGTCAAGGAACATCATCACTTCAGGCATGATAACTTCCTCTCAGTAGATTTACAAAACGCTATGTTGACCCCCATATGTTTGGCGCTTTTCAACTGTCGCCTGTCGTGCATAAACAAACAGGATGTAACAAAGGTACTTCAGACATGTCTCAAAAGAGGGGTGGTCTTGTTACCGTAGATACTTAATGGACTGTAGCTACAGCTAGTACTGTACCTGCATGCCAACTGTTTCCGTTCAGAATACACTCTATAGTTCTACCGGCAAAATGTTTATTTGTCCCCTTTTTGTGATGATCCCAGGATAAATCTATGTGAACATCTTGACTGATCTGAGTCCTGTGTCTCTGTGTTTAGATGAAGCTGCCGGTGCTGCTGCTGGGTCGTTCAGCTGACCTGAGGCCTGGTGAGTTTGTGGTGGCCATCGGCAGCCCCTTCTCCCTGCAGAACACGGTCACCACAGGTGTCGTCAGCACCACCCAGAGAGGAGGCAAGGAGCTGGGCCTGAGGAACTCTGATATGGATTACATCCAGACGGACGCTATCATCAACGTGAGTGATACATCATCAGACCCACACACAAGCAGCTGTCAGCATTTAGTTGTGGAAAACACAACAGTAGCTCCCCCATATTTGCCCCGTTACACAGATAGGAGCTGTAGATCTACCATCTGATCATCCCTTTAACCTGAATGCTGTTCCTTTTCAGTATGGGAACTCTGGCGGACCACTGGTCAATCTGGTAAGATATCCTTTCTTATTGATAAGAATTACATCTCTCAGAATGGTCTTAAAGGTCCAATTCAGATGTTTTTATCTCAGTATCAAATCATTTCTTGGTAACAAGTACCTTACTGTGATTGTTTTCAATTAAAATGGTCAAAAAAATACAAAAATAACTTCTTAGCAAAGAGCATTCTCAAGCAAGAATTTAGCTAGGACTGTCTGGGAGTGGTCTGAGTGGGGAGGGGAAAGCTGAAAATGTGCTGTTATTGGCAGAGAGGTTTGGAACTGTCTTTCTTATTGTCACCAGGCAGGACAAAACTCCATCCCACCAAAACAGGCTGTAATTTCAGGCGGTCTTTTCAAACAACTCTTACACTAAAAGGGCATTATCATCATTTTCACCATTTCACAGTATTATTCTAACCTCATAGTGTGGAAATATATATATAAAACACAGGAAAATCACGTTTTTAACTGCACTGGGCCTTTAATCTATGACAAATCTGGAGAATGTATTTTAATAATGTGTGTTTCTGTCTTCAGGACGGAGAGGTGATTGGGATCAACACACTGAAGGTGACAGCAGGAATCTCCTTCGCCATCCCCTCAGACAAGATCCGTCAGTTCCTGGCAGAGTCCCATGACAGACAATCTAAAGGTACAGATTACCAATCTAAAGGTAGGGCTGTGACGATTATGGAATTTTGGGGTAACGATAAATTGTCATGCAAATGACCACGGTTATTGTCATAATTGTCATTTTTGTAAACAATTATTTTGAGCTTGTAATGCATCATGAATTAATGCATCTTTGAAAATTACCATTGACATATCTAATGAATATAACTCAGGTTTGGTGAAACCCCCGTTTTAAAAAACAAATGGTTCTGCTCGTAAAATGATAACGACTTTTCCCCCTTTCATGTATAAAATAAATAAATAAGTATAAATAAAATAAACAAAACTGCTATTGGGTTAATTTTATCTACTTGAAAATAAAGTTGAAACTCCCCCTCTTAAAATGTATGAATTAAGACGATTATGGTGATTTATTTTTAAGTTTACGGTTATTGTCGGTTAGAGACAACTGTACGATTATTGTGCCAGACCTATCTAAAGGTCCATGGCTTTGACCAGGTACTGCATATTGAATTTTCAATGTTTATCACCATGTGCAAACTAATGCAGCATTTATCCTATTTTCTTTAGGTAAATTATCATCAAGTAAGAAATATATTGGTGTGAGGATGATGACTCTCACTCCAATGTAAGTTTCAGCTAGCCAGGTTCATCTTGTGAATGAAATTCTTCCAAATACCTGCAGCTCATTAAACACTTATCTCTGTTTTCATTGGTTCCTTTCCCATAGGCTTGCAAAGGAGCTGAAGGAGAGACAATCAGACTTCCCCGATGTTACCTCAGGGGCATACGTCATCGAGGTCATCCCAAAAACACCAGCTGAGACGTAAGTAGTAGTTTACACTCTTAGAAAAAAAGGTGCTATCTAGAACCTAAAAGAGTTCTTTGGCTGTCCCAACAGGAGAACCCTTTGAAGAACGGGTTCTACATGTAACACAAAAGGGTTCTCCTATTGGGACAGCTGAAGAACCCTTTTGGAACCCTTTTTTCTAAGAGTGTACTGAAAACAGAACCTCTCAGTGTATACTGACTCAAAACAGTGCAAACATGAGGCAACAGCTAAAGTCCTTGACCTTGGATTAGGAGGAGAGCATTTAAGGACTAATTTGGTAGTTGGTAGTTATCTCCATTCCTCTCATAAAGATTGCTAGGAGTTTGTGGCCACATAAAATCATTTGTGCTGAGGCGGCAGTCTCCCGCTCAAGGAAATGAATAGCTTTCTTTTTGTCTGGTGTGGTTTGTGGTACCAATGTCAGCATAATGCCATGGTCAGATTTAGTTTCTCACAGTGTCTAAAAAGAATGTTACTGCCTCTGTAAGTTCATTTGGCTTTTTTTGGAATGGGGAAAACTCCCTCTCAAACTTAAGAGGCTCTATTTATATTCTGGGGATTGAGAGATCTAATGGTACACACTGCTTATAGAGCCTAACGTACTGTGCTTTATCAGTAAAGCGCATGTATTTTTGCTACATTCCCCTAACATACACTCCTCTCTCCTCTCCACAGAGGTGGCCTGCAGGAGAGTGATGTCATAATCACCATCAACAGCCAGCGAATCACCTCGGCCAGTGATGTCAGCAGCTCCATCAAGAGGGAAGACACGATGCGGATGGTAGTCCGGCGGGGAAACGAGGACATCATGCTCACCGTCGTCCCAGAGGAGATTGACCCTTGACCTCTCAGCAACCACGAACTGGTTCTCAGTGTTGAAAACCACGGACCTTAAACCAGGTGTGTCTGGAGCCACACCCTACCTTAGAACCTGTAACTACTAGTGTGTGTGTCTCCCCCACCCACCTCAAACTACCGAGGCCTGAGAGGCCCACACCTAACCCACTGGGAGCTCAAACACGTCCAGGGCAATAAAGACATATTTTAGCATCCCTGCTAGTTTTTTAGTGTTATTTGTCCTCATGTATGAGTCAAAAAGACACTTCCGCTCTCATTGAAACTGATTATTACCATCACATTTTTATACTCTACTAACGTCCATGCACAGAGAACCCACCTCAGTTAGAGAGAAGAATGGGTGTCCGTATTCTGATTTGTTGTTGTTTTTGTTGCTGTTGATATTGTTGATTTGTTTTTTAATTGTATTGTCATTGTATTTCTCTTGATATGTTTTGACGACAATTTCACAGAGGGAATAAAATGGTTAAAAAAACGCGGTGTTCCTTACTGATGTTCCTCCTAACTCTGACAACATGAATGTTGACAGTTGAACTATTCACATCTGGTAAAGTCATGCAGTTACCCAGTGTACACATCCAGCTTGGCTGCTCTACACACAGACTGGGACTATGACCTGGTTTTGGTTTGGATCATACAGTGGGGAAAAAAAGTATTTAGTCAGCCACCAATTGTGCAAGTTCTCCCACTTAAAAAGATGAGAGAGGCCTGTAATTTTCATCATAGGTACACATCAACTATGACAGACAAAATGAGGAGATAAAATCCAGAAAATCACATTGTAGGATTTTTAATGAATTTATTTGCAAATTATGGTGGAAAATAAGTATTTGGTCAATAACAAAAGTTTCTCAATACTTTGTTATATACCCTTTGTTGGCAATGACACAGGTCAAACGTTTTCTGTAAGTCTTCACAAGGTTTTCACACACTGTTGCTGGTATTTTGGCCCATTCCTCCATGCAGATCTCCTCTAGAGCAGTGATGTTTTGGGGCTGTCGCTGGGAAACATAAGACTTTCAACTCCCTCCAAAGATTTTCTATGGGGTTGAGATCTGGAGACTGACTAGGCCACTCCAGGACCTTGAAATGCTTCTTACGAAGCCACTCCTTTGTTGCCCGGGCAGTGTGTTTGGGATCATTGTCATGCTGAAAGACCCAGCCACGTTTCATCTTCAATGCCCTTGCTGATGGAAGGAGGTTTTCACTCAAAATCTCACGATACATGGCCCCGTTCATTCTTTCCTTTACACGGATCAGTCGTCCTGGTCCCTTTGCAGAAAAACAGCCCCAAAGCATGATGTTTCCACCCCCATGCTTCACAGTAGGTATGGTGTTCTTTGGATGCAACTCAGCATTCTTTGTCCTCCAAACACGACGAGTTGAGTTTTTACCAAAAAGTTCTATTTTGGTTTCATCTGACCATATGACATTCTCCCAATCCTCTTCTGGATCATCCAAATGCACTCTAGCAAACTTCAGACGGGCCTGGACATGTACTGGCTTAAGCAGGGGGACACGTCTTGCACTGCAGGATTTGAGTCCCTGGCGGCGTAGTGTGTTACTGATGGTAGGCTTTGTTACTTTGGTCCCAGCTCTCTGCAGGTCATTCACTAGGTCCCCCCGTGTGGTTCTGGGATTTTTGCTCACCGTTCTTGTGATCATTTTGACCCCACGGGGTGAGATCTTGCGTGGAGCCCCAGATCGAGGGAGATTATCAGTGGTCTTTTATGTCTTCCATTTCCTAATAATTGCTCCCACAGTTGATTTCTTCAAACCAAGCTGCTTACCTATTGCAGATTCAGTCTTCCCAGCCTGGTGCAGGTCTACAATTTTGTTTCTGGTGTCCTTTGACAGCTCTTTGGTCTTGGCCATAGTGTAGTTTGGAGTGTGACTGTTTGAGGTTGTGGACAGGTGTCTTTTATACTGATAACAAGTTCAAACAGGTGCCATTAATACAGGTAACGAGTGGAGGACAGAGGAGCCTCTTAAAGAAGAAGTTACAGGTCTGTGAGAGCCAGAAATCTTGCTTGTTTGTAGGTGACCAAATACTTATTTTCCACCATAATTTGCAAATAAATTCATTAAAAATCCTACAATGTGATTATCTGGATTTTTTTTCCTCAATTTGTCTGTCTTAGTTGACGTGTACCTATGATGAAAATTACAGGCCTCTCTCATCTTTTTAAGTGGGAGAACTTGCACAATTGGTGGCTGACTAAATACTTTTTTCCCCCACTGTATATCCAGTGTGCGTTTAATGAGAGTTGTAATTAGTCCCTCTGCATGGCCTGGGAGCTGGACTGCCTGTCTGCCAAGGCTCAGCCAATAGGGGAGGAGAATACTGCTAGGGGCCAACCCTAGGGGATTGGATTTCCTCTGCCCAAGCGTTGCTGACCCCTGCCAGATCTTACATTGTCTGGATAGATACAAAAGTATGTGGTCACCTGCTTGTCGAACATCTCATTCCAAGATCATGGCCATTAATATAGAGTTGGTCCCCCCATTGCTGCTATAACAGCCTCCACTCTTCTGAACTCCAGAGAACGCGTTTCCACTGCCCCAGAGTCCAATGGCGGAGAGCTTTACACCACTCCAGCCGACGCTTGGCATTGCGCATGGTGATCCTAGGCTTGTGTGCGGCTGCTCGACCATGGAAACCCATTTCATGAAGCTCCTGACAAACAGTTGTTGTACTGATGTTGCTTCCAGAGGCAGTTTGTAACTCGGTAGTGAGTGTTGCAACCGAGGACAAACGATTTTTATGCGCTACGAGCTTCCGCACTCGACAGTCTCGTTCTGTGAGCTTGTGTGGCCTACTACTTCGCAGCTGAGCCGTTGTTGCTCCTAGACGTTTCCACTTCACAATAACAGCACTTACAGTTGACCGGGGCAGCTCTAACAGGGCAGAAATTTGACGAACTGACTTGTTGGAAAGGAGGCACCATATGACGGTGCCACGTTGAAAGTCACTGAGCTCTTCAGTAAGGCCAGTCTTTTTGTATTTGTATTTTTTTTTTATTATTTGGCATTTTTTATGATTATACAGATAACAGAAGGAATAGGTAGAGGGCAGAACACACACGGATCCCCTACCAAATCAAACCACCCCAACCCCCCATGCTCCAATAGAGCCCAAAACCAGACTTAAAGCAGGCTTGATATACAATGAGTAATATAATAAAATAGCAAAAAAATAATACAAAGATATTATAAAACAAAAAGTTTTTAAAAAGAGTAAAAATAATCATACAAATTCTAATTTGGGTTGGTTTATGGAGTTGTGAAATTAGCTGGGTCCATGTCTTCTACAAAGGATAGGAAAGGTTGCCAGATATTATAAAATGTAATTGCAGATCCCCTAACGGACTAGCACATTTTCTCTAGCTTGAGATGTTGCATAACTTCCTTTATCCAATGGTTAAAAGTAGGAGGAAACTATCCTTCCACTTAAATAGTATAAGACGTCTAGCTAGAAGAGTAGTAAATGCCAGCATGTTGCCCATAGAGCTGTTTAGAGGGGCCTCCTGTGGTGCCACTCCCAATAATGAAATAAAGGCAGAAGGTTCTATAGGTCTCTCCAGTATCTTAGAAAATGTCTCAGAAATCTGTTAATTTCGGGCATGTCCAAAACATGTGTAATAAAATAGCAGGAGCCTGAACTTTGGTTCATAAGAGAGTTCAGGGAATCCAGATTGTGTGAGTTTAATAACATATTGATCAAGCATATGCCCCCTTTGATATAAGGATTCACTTTAAAAATAGAATCTAGAAGGGAGGTAGGTGGGCGTGATGGGAAGTGACTAGAGTATGAAGATACAAAACTACGCAATTGCAGGTATCTAAAGAAATGGGATCTAGGAATATTGAACTTTTGTGAAGAGATGCAAAATCCATATCAATGTACAAGTCGTTCAGGGAGGAGATCCCTTTTCCAGACCAGATATGAAACGCCCGGTCTAATAATGATGGACAGAATGTATGGTTATTTAATAATGGGGCAGAAGTGAAAATTCACTGAGACCAAATGATCGCCTGAACGGTTTCCAGATATTTAGAGAATGTTTCACAATAGGGTTTTTAGTGTATTTGGAAACAGGCTCAGCTAATGCACGTTTTGAGCAGAGTAAGGCAGCTAAGGAGGTGAGGCCACAGGATGAAATCTCCAAGGTCAACCATTTCGGGCAGTAAGGCCATTCATGTTTGTCTATGGAGATTGCATGGCGGTGTGCTCGATTTTATACAACTGTCAGCAACGGGTGTGGCTGAAATAGCCGAATCCACTAATTTGAACTTATATACTTTTGTATATATAGTGTATTTTAAGTATGAGCTAAGCACATCATATGTTATAGCAATCTGTCAGTCGATGACACAGTCGATGACGTAACACGCAACCATTGGTTGATGCATGCAACGTCTGAGCAGGGGAACGCGACCAGGAATTTCTAGACAATGGTCAGACATTACAAATCAATGATAATCAACTCCAATTGACACTCTTCCAGTACCATGAGTCTTGCCTTGCCAGTCTTGCCTGAATGACAACTATAATGGTAATAAATGTTTTGTGTCGTCCTCGATGTTTGTAACTGCCATTTGCATTTTTTTTTGTGGCTGTATGTGTTGTGTAATAATTTCAATCAATGAATCCAATAACCAATCAATCAGGGACACTGGTTACATTGGCTTTCATAACCAAACAAGTCACATTAAGATCATTTATTGATATGGGAAAAGAGAGCCTTATGAATCTGAAAGTTCATAAACCTTACTCATAAATGGCTTTAGATATTGAACACCTACTCACTGCCAATGCCCAAGATCCTATAAGATGATTCTGTAAAGTCCAGATTTACCTCAGAAATGTCTCTGCCAGAAATGTACACTCAGTGTATGTATATACTGTTTTGTAGTCATTGAACACTGGTCACTTTAATAATGTTTACATACAAAACACATCTTTTTATATATATATATATATATATATATATATATATACACTGCTCAAAAAAATAAAGGGAACACTTAAACAACACAATGTAACTCCAAGTCAATCACACTTCTGTGAAATCAAACTGTCCACTTAGGAAGCAACACTGATTGACAATACATTTCACATGCTGTTGTGCAAATGGAATAGACAACAGGTGGAAATTATAGGCAATTAGCAAGACACCCCCAATAAAGAAGTGGTTCTGCAGGTGGTGACCACAGACCACTTCTCAGTTCCTATGCTTCCTGGCTGATGTTTTGGTCACTTTTGAATGCTGGCGGTGCTTTCACTCTAGTGGTAGCATGAGACGGAGTCTACAACCCACACAAGTGGCTCAGGTAGTGCAGCTCATCCAGGATGGCACATCAATGCGAGCTGTGGCAAGAAGGTTTGCTGTGTCTGTCAGCGTAGTGTCCAGAGCATGGAGGCGCTACCAGAAGACAGGCCAGTACATCAGGAGACGTGGAGGTGGCCGTAGGAGGGCAACAACCCAGCAGCAGGACCGCTACCTCCGCCTTTGTGCAAGGAGGAGCAGGAGGAGCACTGCCAGAGCCCTGCAAAATGACCTCCAGCAGGCCACAAATGTGCATGTGTCTGCTCAAACGGTCAGAAACAGACTCCATGAGGGTGGTATGAGGGCCCGACGTCCACAGGTGGGGGTTGTGCTTACAGCCCAACACCGTGCAGGACGTTTGGCATTTGCCAGAGAACACCAAGATTAGCAAATTCGCCACTGGCGCCCTGTGCTCTTCACAGATGAAAGCAGGTTCACACTGAGCACATGTGACAGACGTGACAGAGTCTGGAGACGCCCGTGGAGAACGTTCTGCTGCCTGCAACATCCTCCAGCATGACCGGTTTGGCGGTGGGTCAGTCATGGTGTGGGGTGGCATTTCTTTGGGGGGCCGCACAGCCCTAAATGTGCTCGCCAGAGGTAGCCTGACTGCCATTAGGTACCGAGATGAGATCCTCAGACCCCTTGTGAGACCATATGCTGGTGCGGTTGGCCCTGGGTTCCTCCTAATGCAAGACAATGCTAGACCTCATGTGGCTGGAGTGTGTCAGCAGTTCCTGCAAGAGGAAGGCATTGATGCTATGGACTGGCCCCCCCGTTCCCCAGACCTGAATCCAATTGAGCACATCTGGGACATCATGTCTCGCTCCATCCACCAACGCCACGTTGCACCACAGACTGTCCAGGAGTTGGCGGATGGGCCGGGCCGGACATCCGCCACCTCATCAGGAGCATGCCCAGGCGTTGTAGGGAGGTCATACAGGCACGTGGAGGCCACACACACTACTGAGCCTCATTTTGACTTGTTTTAAGGACATTACATCAAAGTTGGATCAGCCTGTAGTGTGGTTTTCCACTTTAATTTTGAGGCTGACTCCAAATCCAGACCTCCATGGGTTGATAAATTTGATTTCCATTGATAATTTTTGTGTGATTTTGTTGTCAGCACATTCAACTATGTAAAGAAGAAAGTATTTAATAAGATTATTTCATTCATTCAGATCTAGGATGTGTTGTTTAAGTGTTCCCTTTATTTTTTTGAGCAGTGTATATATATATATATATTGTCACACCCTGGCTCTGGGGACTCTTAAATGTTGAGCCAGGGTGTGTAGTTTCTATGTTAAGTTTTTCTATGTTTAGGTTCTAGATCGTTTAGATCTATGTTGGCCAGGGTGGTTCCCAATCAGAGGCAGCTGTAGCTCGTTGTCTCTGATTGGGGACCATACATAGGCAGCCTGTTTGGCACCAGTCTGTGTGGGATCTTGTTCCGTATAGGTATGTTATTAGTCTACCTTGGACTTCACGTATCGTTTGTTTGTTGTTTTGTTCGTGTTCAGTACGTTAATAAATATGTACGCTTATCACGCTGCGCCTTGGTCCGTCTCATCCGTAAGCGATCGTGACAGAAGATCCCACCAAATGAGGACCAAGCAGCGTGCCCAGGAAGAGAGAATAGCGATGTCTCAGGTGGGCAAATGGTGGTCATGGGAGGAGATATTCGCGGGGAAAGGGCCATGGGCGAAGGTAAATGCCCAGGCAGGAGAGGAGAAACGGCACCAACCGTGCCGACGACGGACACCCGAGAGGCAACCCCAATAAAAAAAATTTGGGGGGGGGGGCACACGGCGTGGATGACGAGGCAGCAGGAGGCAGCGACAGGGCGAATCTGCAGATTAGGAGAGGAGGCCACCAGGTTACGGGGGCTATTGGTCCAGAGGGAGCAGGCGTTAATTGGTCAGAGGGAGGAGCTACAGGAGGCGATAAGGGAGAAGAAAGGAGTGTAGAGGCACGGCGAGAGGAGCTGGTTAGGCAGCAGAAGGAGCGGAGGTTTATAAGGGAACCCAGTCCCGCTCCTCGCACCAAGCAAGTGGTGTGTGTCGCCAGTCCGGTCCGGCCCGTTCCTGATCCCTGCACTAAGCCAGTAGTGCGTATTCCCAGTACGGCCCGACCCATTCCTGCTTCCCGCACAAGGCCAGTGGTGTGTGTTCCCAGTACGGTCCGGCCCGTTCCTGCTCCCCGCACTAAGCTAGTGGTGCGTGTTCCCAGTACGGCCCGACCCATTCCTGCTCCTCGCACTAAGCCAGTGGTGTGTGTCCACAGTCCGGTACGGCCCGTTCCTGCTCCCCGCACCAAGCCAGTGGTGCGTGTTCCCAGTCCGGCCCGGCCCGTTCCTGCTCCCCGCACCAAGCCAGTGGTGCGTGTTCCCAGTCCGGCCCGGCCCGTTCCTGCTCCCCGCACCAAGCCAGTGGTGCGTGTTCCCAGTACGGCCCGGCCCGTACCTGCTCCCCGCACCAAGCCAGTGGTGCGTGTTCCTGCTCCCCGCACCAAGCCAGTGGTGCGTGTTCCTAGTCCGGCCCGGCCCGTTCCTGCTCCCCGCACCAAGCCAGTGGTGCGTGTTCCCAGTCCGGCCCGGCCCGTTCCTGCTCCCCGCACCAAGCCAGTGGTGCGTATTCCCAGTCCAGCCCGGCCTGTTCCTGTCCCTCGCGCCAAGCCAGTGGTGCGCGTCGCCAGCCCGGTCCGGCCTGTTCCTGTCCCTCGCGCCAAGCCAGTGGTGCGCGTCGCCAGCCCGGTCCGGCCTGTTCCTGCCCCTCGCACCAAGCCAATGGTGCGCGTCGCCAGCCCGGTCCGGCCCGTTCCTGCCCCTCGCACCAAGCCAGTGGTGCGCGTCGCCAGCCCGGTCCGGCCCGTTCCTGCCCCTCGCACCAAGCCAGTGGTGCGCGTCGCCAGTCCGGTCCGGCCCGTTCCTGCTCCCCGCACCAAGCCAGTGGTGCGCGTCGTCAGCCCGGTCCGACCCGTTCCTGCTCCCCGCACCAAGCCAGTGGTGCGCGTCGTCAGCCCGGTCCGGCCCGTTCCTGCTCCCCGCACCAAGCCAGTGGTGCGCGTCGTCAACTCAGTCCGGCCCGTTCCTGCTCCCCGCACCAAGCCAGTGGTGCGTGTGTCCAGTCCGGCACGGCCCGTGCCTGTTCCACCGGTGCCTGGTCCGGCACCGGTCAGCTGCTCCACTCCGGAGCCAGAGCAATCCGCTCCACCGGGGTCCGGTCCAACTCCAGTCAGCGGATCCACTCCTGAGCCAGAGCAATCCGCTCCACCGGTGCCCTGTCCAGCTCCGGCCAGCGGCTCCAGTCCGGAGCCTGTACAGTTCGATCCACCGTCGTCGGGTCCAGCTCCAGTCAGCGGTGCCAGACCAGACCAGGGGCGCAACAGGGAGGTGGAGAGAAAGTGGTGGTGGGGACTCTTAAATGTTGAGCCAGGGTGTGTAGTTTCTATGTTAAGTTTTTCTATGTTTAGGTTCTAGATCGTTTAGATCTATGTTGGCCAGGGTGGTTCCCAATCAGAGGCAGCTGTAGCTCGTTGTCTCTGATTGGGGACCATACATAGGCAGCCTGTTTGGCACCAGTCTGTGTGGGATCTTGTTCCGTATAGGTATGTTATTAGTCTACCTTGGACTTCACGTATCGTTTGTTGTTTTGTTCGTGTTCAGTACGTTAATAAATATGTACGCTTATCACGCTGCGCCTTGGTCCGTCTCATCCGTAAGCGATCGTGACATATATATATATATATATATATATATATATATATATATATATATATATATACATACACTGAGTGATAGACTGACCAGGTGAAAGCTATGATCCCTTATTGATGTCACTTGTTAAATCCACATCAATCAGTGTAGATGAAGGGGAGGAGACAGGTTAAAGAAGGATTTTTAAGCCTTGAGACAATTGAGACATGGATTGTGTATGTGTGCCATTCAGAGGGTGAATGGGCAAGACCAGAATATTTAAGTGCCTTTGAACGGGGTATGGTAGTAGTTGCCAGGCGCACTGGTTTGAGTGTGTCAAGAACTGCAACGCTCCTGGGTTTTTCACGCTCAACAGTTTCCCGTATGTATCAAGAATGGTCCGCCACCCAAAGGACATCCAGCCAACTTGACACAACTGTGGGAAGCATTGGATTCAACACGGGCCAGCATCCCTGTGGAATGCTTTCAAGACCTTGTAGATTCCATTCCCTGACAAATTGAGGCTGTTCTGAGGGCAAAAGGGCGGGTGCAACTCAATATTAGGAAGGTGTTCCTAATGTTTTGTACACTCAGTGTATATACTATATATATATTTCAGTCTCTGACATTGCTCATTCTGATATTTCTTAATTTTTCTGGATTATGTGTGTATTGCATTTTTTATTGCTAGGTATTACTGCACTGTTGGAGCTAAAAACACAAGCATTTCACTGCACCTGCGATAACATCTGCAAATCTGTGTACGCGACCAATCACATTTGATTTGATTTGCAGTAAAGAAAAGACTAAAAGAATTAGGTCATCTCTCAACAATGGTCATCTCTTACATTTTCTTATGGTCACCTCCTCCCATATATGATAAGCTGTAGACCACACTATTTACCAAGAGAGTTTTCATCTATATTTTTCATAGCTGTCCATTTACCTCCACAAACCAATGCTGGCATTAAGATTGCATTGAATGAGCTGTATAAGGCCATAAATCAACAGGAAAACGCTCATCCAGATGCAGCGCTCCTAGTGGCCGGGGACTTTAATGCAGGGAAACTTAAATCCGTTCTACCTAATTTCTACCAGCATGTTAAATGTGCAACCAGAGGAAAAAAAAAACTCTAGACCACCTTTACTCCACACACAGAGACGCATACAAAGCTCTCCCTCGCCCTCCATTTGGCAAATCTGACCATAACTCTATCCTCCTGATTCCTGCTTATAAGCAAAAACTAAAGCAGGAAGCACCAGTGACTCGGTTAATAAAAAAGTGGTCAGATGACACAGATGCTAAGCTACAGGACTGTTTTGCTAGCACAGACTGGAACATGTTCTGGGATTCTTCAGATAGCATTGAGGAGTACACCACATCAGTCACTGGCTTCATCAATAAGTGCATCGATGATGTCGGCCCCACAGTGACCGTACGTACATACCCCAACCAGAAGCCATGGATTACAGGAAACATCCGCACTGAGCTAAAGGGTAGAGCTGCCGCTTTCAAGGAGCGGGACTCTAACCCGGACGCTTCTAAGAAATCCCGCTATGCCCTCCGACGAACCATCAAACAGGCAAAGAGTCAATACAGGACTAAGATTGAATCATACTACACTGGCTCTGACGCTCGTCGGATGTGGCAGGGCTTGAAAACTATTACAGACTACAAAGGGAAGCACAGCCGCGAGCTGCCCAGTGACACAAGAATTCCAGACGAGCTAAACCACTTCTATGCTCGCTTCGAGGCAAGCAACACTGAAGCATGCATGAGAGCACCAGCTGTTCCGGATGACTATGTGATCACGCTCTCCGTAGCCGATGTGAGTAAGACTTTTAAGCAGGTCAACATTCACAAGGCCGCAGGGCCAGACGGATTACCGTACTCCGAGCATGTGCTGACCAACTGGCAAGTGTCTTCACTGACATTTTCAACATGTCCCTGACTGAGTCTGTAATACCAACATGTTTCAAGCAGACCACCATAGTCCCCGTACCCAAGGACTCTAAGATAACCTGCCTAAATGACTACCGACCCGTAGCACTGATGTCTGTAGCCATGAAGTGCTTCGAAAGGCTGGTCATGGCTCACATCAACAGCATTATCCCAGAAACCCTAGACCCACTCCAATTTGCATACCGCCCCAACAGATCCACAGATGATGCAATCTCTATTGCACTCCACACTGCCCTTTCCCACCTGGACAAGAGGAACACCTACGTGAGAATGCTATTCATTGACTACAGCTCAGCATTCAACACCATAGTGCCCTCAAAGCTCATCACTAAGCTAAGGATCCTGGGACTAAACACCTCCCTCTGCAACTGGATCCTGGACTTCCTGACAGGCCGCCCCCAAGTGGTAAGGGTATGTAACAACACATCTGCCACACTGATCCTCAACACGGGGCCCCTCAGGGGGTGCGTGCTCAGTCCCCCTCCTGTACTCCCTCTTCACCCATGACTGCATGGCCAGGCACGACTCCAACACCATCATTACGTTTGCCGACGACACAACAGTGGTAGGCCTGATCACCGACAACGATGAGACAGCCTATAGGGAGGAGGTCAGAGACCTGGCCGTGTGGTGCCAGGACAACAACCTCTCCCTCAACGTGACCAAGACAAAGGAGATTATTGTGGACTACAGGAAAAAAAAGAGGACTGAGCACGCCCCCATTCTGGTCGACGGGGCTGTAGTGGAACAGGTTGAGAGCTTCAAGTTCCTTGGTGTCCACATCACCAACGAACTATCATGGTCCAAACACACCAAGACAGTCGTGAAGAGGGCACGACAAAGCCTATTCCCCCTCAGGAGACTGAAAAGATTTGGCATGGGTCCTCAAATCCTCAAAAAATTCTACAGCTGCACCATCGAGAGCATCCTGACTGGTTGCATCACCGCCTGGTATGGCAACTGCTTGGCCTCCGACCACAAGGCACTACAGAGGGTAGTGCGTACGGCCCAGTACATCACTGGGGCCAAGCTTCCTGCCATCCAGGACCTCTATACCAGGCGGTGTCAGAGGAAAGCACTCAAAATTGTCAAAGACTCCAGCCACCCTAGTCATAGACTGTTCTCTCTGCTACCGCACGGCAAGCGGTACCGGAGTGCCAAGTCTAGGTCCAAAAGACTTATCAACAGCTTCTACCCCCAAGCCATAAGACTCCTGAACAGCTAATCATGGCTACCCGGACTATTTGCACTGCCCCCACCCCCCCCCCCACCCCCATCCTTTTACGCTGCTGCTACTCTGTTAATTATTTATGCATAGTCACTTTAACTCTGCCCACATGTACATATTACTTAAACTACCTCAACTAGCCGGTGGCCCCGCACATTGACTCTGCACCGGTACCCCCTGTATATATAGCCTCCCTTACTGTTATTTTATTTTACTTCTGCTCTTTTTTTCTCAACACTTTTTTGTTGTTGTTTTATTTTTACTTTTTTGTTAAAAATAAATGCACTGTTGGTTAAGGGCTGTAAGTAAGCATTTCACTGTAATGTCTGCACCTGTTGTATTCGGCGCATGTGGCCAATAAAATTTGATTTGATTTGATTTGATTTATATCCTCAGTGAACTGCTAGGGTGCGACATTAAGTATTATATGAATTACCCACAGTATGAGGTGATTTATATACAGGGAAGGATCCATTACATAATAATCTACAGTATCCGTTCCGTTGCATGTTCTTTGGGCTCGGCTGAAGCATGGAACCTAGATGGAAAACATGACCTCACTCTTACCTTTCACACATCCCAAATGGCACCTCATTCCCTATGTAGTGTGCAGTGCTTTTGACCAGGGCCCATAGGGATATGGTCAAAAGTAGTGCACGATATATAGGGGAAAGGGTGCCATTTGGGATGCAACCACAGTGTGACATCAGTTTCAGAGGCCTCACCGATTAAATGTTTGGTTAATGTACTGTAAAGGATAGCTCAAGGCTTCTAGAAATACTGTAAATGCCCCATCAGTCAAACTAAGCGATCTGCTGTTAATGTAGTTCCCATGTGTTAGTGGGGAAGTAGACTACCCCCTGAAAGGCTACAGTTACAGTGTAGATGAATGCTAAGGATATGATGAATGTGTATTAATAAAAGTGTACCATTTATTGGATGACTCATCCATCTAGGTTAATATGAGTGTTGGACTGGGGCCAAATGAGAATACCGTTGTGCTAACTAACAACACAATCTATCTGCAATATTAAAGCTGATCCCCCCCCCAAAAAAAAAAAAAATGAACAGTACAATATATCAGAATGATGTCGATCTGAGAGGGGTTTCTTACCAACAGGCCCCGAGGCAGATCTTTCACTGTTGCCTTCAAATCATTAACACATTTATTGCTCTGGGCCTGTATAAAACTGATCCTACTCCTACTCTGTGACATACAGGCCCTAATCTGTATGTTACAAATAGAGCATTGATTTCTAAGAGCAGACAGACATAGTAGGCTACAGTAGTGAAACGCTGTGGAGTGTTCTTCACTACTTTACACTTCAGAAATCCAACAGGTTTTGATTTGTTCCCTCCATAGCCATGCAGAGTTGGAGCACCAGCAGTCGGATATTGTTGATACAGTTGGTATCGCTCTACATGCCTTTTTTTCCCCAGGACCTGCTGTTTGCTCACAGGAAGCTGTTCTGCCTGGCTGGGTCCAGTCAACCAGCACTGACCTATGGCTCTGTAGTTTGAAGCTGTCTGAAGTATGTATGTCTAGTCTACAGGTCCTGGAGGGAAACGTTGGCCCACTCTTGTGACCTGGCTCACTGGGTGAGTGTAGAATGATCAGGAGTGTGGACAACACACAGACATCCACATCTTCCAGGTTTGAAAAAGCAGTCAGTGGTAGACACCACATTGGACTGACTGTCTGCCCAGTGGGATTCCACTCTTTCCATCCTGTTTGATGCATGACCATGATTTATACAAAGGAGTATTCTTCTCGATAATTCTTTATTGATTTAGCTGGTACTGTAATCCACGGCAAACATCCAGCACATCATGCTGGTAAATTCATGTTTTACATAATCCTTAAACTATTTAGTCAGCTGAGCTTTTCCCGGAAAGATCGGCCCGGGGTGTGGTGACCTTTTCAAGGATGCAGCAATGGAGCCCTCTGTAATGCTGTAATGGAGTCCTACCAAAGACATCAAACCAACGGCTCCACCTAGTGCTTCACCTTTACCAACATAAACATTACTTTTTTACATTACAGAGGAATGAATATGTTTAGCAGGTGTGGACTGGAGAGCATGTTTTGTTAGATCATTTTTTATATTTACCCTTGCTCAAAGAATAATACAAAAATGTTCTGTAGTTGTTACAGTATAAATACATTTATTTTCACTCTTTGATCATACAGTGCAGTTATTTAAACCGTCTGTTAATATACAGAATATGAAAGGGAGTCAAATTTACAACACACACAGACAGACATTATTTTACAAACATGCGCAAGTGGTAAAACTACAGTCAAAAGCAGCTTGTCTCTGGAGAGTTGGGTTATTGGGTTCAGTTTATTGAGTGCTGGTTATTGGGTGCAGGTTATTGGTCGCAGTCAGTGCAGGGGCTGTGACTGGTGCATGGGGCTGGGGATAGGGTAGGGTAGGGGCTGGAGTCAATGCAAGGGGCTGGAGTCAGTGGGGCCTGGGGTAGGGGATGAGGCAGGGGCTGTGGTTTGGATAGAGGCCGGAGTTGGGATTGAGTTAGTGCAGGAACTAGGTCTGAAGTTAGTGCAGGGCCTGAGGCTGGTCAAGCATGGGTGCTGTGGTCTTGAGGTGGCTAAGGGGAAGGTCCAGGGTCTGCAGTAAGGCCGTTTCCAGGCGCAGTTGCAGGGCGTCAAGCCGCTGGTCCATGTGTTCCATCAGCCTCCTCTCCATCTGGCCCAGACGTCTCTCCATAACCTGCTCCAGCTCTCTGCAGCAGACATGCTCCTGCCTGCAAGACAGACGATCCATCAAAGAATAGGTTTTCATAGGAATTAAAGGATCTCCCTTTAGTGCTGTCACCCTCCCATGTTAACATTGCACTCGAACATATCCTCGCTATTCTCACAGGTTTCACTGGACCAGAAGTCTTCCATGACAACAAGACCTGCACAGTCATACAGACACAAACCATACACAGACATTTCCTGGAACATAAACAGAGACACACCACAATGCAGCCAGAACCATTACCAAACCCACAGACAGACATGGTCAGCCCTGACATCCCCCATCCACTTGAGTCCTAACCACAACATCTGGACTCCATTCTACTCCGACCACACCATGTAAATGTTCAGAGGGAGTTTTACATTGTAGTTAGCCCCGCCATAAAGCCACCACCAGTCATCATACTCACCGCGGGCCACTGGATGTCTTTGAGGCGTCCTCGATGCGGAGCTGTGTCACCTGCCCACACACACTCTGTAGCATAGGGAGCATGTCTGGGCCGATGCAGGGCCTCCGTCCTCCTGGCTGGCCATTAAGGAAGGGTGACATCATGTCTGCCAGGCTGGTGTGAGTATTGGAGGCTGCCCGAGACTGGGGAAATGGATCTGAGGAGGCAGAGTCAGACATCTTGTCTGGCTGGAAGCTGGTGTTGACTGAAGGCTGTTGAATGTCAGCTGTAGCTTCAGAGGGTCCGTTAGTTCCTTTAGCAAGAGCAGAGAGAGCCCCACTGCCCAAGAGGAAGGGCAGAAACCCACTCAGTGAGTCAGCTTTGTTCTGGAAAAACACCAAAGACCTTGATTACCATACAATACAGCGATTGTCTTCTGTGTTCTCTGTTCACTAGTCTTGAGCTTCTCGCTATCCGACAGCCATCTTAGTGGGTAGAAGAATGAACAATACAATAGAATACAATAGAGACAGTGTCTTCTGTGTAATTCCAGCCTGTGTAATTTTCCACTGAGGCTTCTTTTGACTGGTATTGGTGACTGTGGATGCTTTGACGTCAGCGGAGAACCCACCTTCTGCTGAAACTGGACCATGTTCATTAGGCTCTGGGCCCCCGGTGAGAGGCTGGTGCCCATTTCCTCCATCATGGACTGCACACGGAGCATGTCGATGCTGGGCCCCAGGCTCAGAGAGCAGTCCGCAGATGTCATTGTCTGCAGGCCCATCACGACCCGAGCCACAGCCACGCTCCCTCGCCCACCAAGAGACAGCAGCTGAGGAAACAGAGGTTATAGCCCAGGAGAGGGCATCACCCATACCATTCCACCCACACTATGATAACTAGACAGGTAAAAGGGGATGGGTCAATGGATTTCATGTTCACAGAGACATGGCTATGTGCTAGTAGGGAATAAACAGGAATGGGACAGAAACTACTGTTAATTTGAAAGCTGTGGTTGACATACATACCTTCACCTCACATGATGTGGTAGGGGACTCCAATATTAAGTGATTCCTGTAGAAGGGTCCTCTCTCTGCACTGGCAAGCAATAAAAAAAGGACAGATCATACTACACTCAATTATCATACTGTACCCATTTAGAAGAGGGCAACAGAATTGCATTGAGACAGATTTTTCTCTTTGAAATGTATGCCAAACAAAAACCATGAATTTCTAAGTTTAACAAACCATACAACTCTATGCATAAGGATTGCTTTTAGCAATTTACACAGACATTTTTACAAAAAAACAGTTACTGGTAGAACTGTGCAGATGCAAAGTTTGGTAACAGAATTTCGGTAAAATCTGTCCATTTTTTATGTGACCACACTTTCCAAAAAGATAAATATCTGCTCCGAATTAAGTTTAAAAAATGTCTGCAGAAAGAATGGGGTGTCAGCTATGACATGACACCTTGACTTAAAAAATATATATATATTTGGGTTATTGAACTACAGTAAGTGAAGTGGATTTATACCCCGTAATGGAATTGCATCATGGGTCCCTGATCTGTACTACACAGAAATGCATAATTATGGATAAGAATGCCATTCTCTTCATGGTGATGTATCCTAAATAGGTACAAAGGTATAAATATGCAATATCCTCCTTTGCATATTTGGGTGTTATTCTACACACAGGCTATTATTTTAATGAGCTCCGCCCCCAAACAAGACCAAATTTGTTTGGTCCAGAACAGACTAAATATGAACCAATTATAGACATC
This sequence comes from Coregonus clupeaformis, assembly GCF_020615455.1. NCBI lineage: Eukaryota > Metazoa > Chordata > Actinopteri > Salmoniformes > Salmonidae > Coregonus > Coregonus clupeaformis. The sequence continues at coordinate 18,380,803 of NC_059192.1, read as the reverse complement.
TATGTTCCACAAGTTTGGACATTAAAGTACAGCACAGTATAGTATAGTTTAGTACAGTAGAGTATAGCTCAGTACAGTACAATACATTATAGTGTACTCAACTCTAGTGTACTGTACTGAATATAACGCTTCTACTATACTCAACTTTTTTTTTACTTTACTGTACTCTCCAAACTTGTGAAACATAGATGTCTATGATTGGTTCAGATTTGGTCCGGTCCAGACCGGATGTTTGGGCCAAATCAAGGCTGGTCCGGACCAAAAATCAACATCTGTGGACGTTGAAATTTTAGCCGGTCCGAAGCGGTACCAAAAAAAAAAAAAACCTGTGGACATTCAAATGAAATTTGGTAACAGAATGTTTTGTTTTAATCACTTAATAATCCATAAACCAAACAGATATAAACCAAACACTAATTGGTAGGTCTACCTTTACTTGTTACTTTTGTGAACTTTCATTATCCTCCCTCATGTATTTAATTTCTCCATAACTAAATACAGGTGTTGATATTAACTGGCAGCGGTCTTTTCTGGCAGATATTTTCTGAAACCACTTTTCCATCTGTTTGACCAGAAATCAAAGCCTTTGCTTATTCCTAATATTTACGCTAGAAAATGGTTGAAAAAAAAGTATATATGCCTTCATTTAAAATAAATATAGACTAATTGTGGTGCTTATGGATCCTTTAGCATGGAAATGCCAAAGCCATACCATAAACCTTTTAGAATAATATTTGTTAATACAAAAAAAGGTGCTACGCTGTCAAACATACAGAGATGTGCAATAGTTATCCACAGCTGTATTGCTTAATCATTCAAACTATTCCAGGGGGTGAGTCCCAAAATGGCACCCTTTTCCCTTTATAGCTAGTCAAAGGTAGTGCACTATATTGGGAATAGTACCAAATGGGGTGCAGATAAAGAGTTCACAGTTGAAGTAGCCATCTACCTGTCAGGCTGTGCGTTGGGGTCTCTCTCCCCGCGGCAGGTGCCACAGTAGTCCCCAGCCTGGGAGTAGACCTCAATTGTGCGGGCCTCGCTGGTCACCAGCAGGCTGGTGATGAGGGCAGGGCAGTGGGGTGCACAGCACAGGGTGATGACACACGGAGACCCCTCCTCTATCTGCTCCAGGAGCACTGGAACACACCTGAGGAGGACAAACACAAGTGTGAGATCAAATGTCAGAGGGTAACAGTATTTTGATTAAGAAAATCAAGGATTTGAATATTGGTGCTTTAACTATTCTAGAGAGTGGAAGTTAGTCTAGATAGCTAGCTATGACAGTCTGGGGTTTCCTGTAACGTTTCAATTTGAGTTAAGGCATGCATAAACAGTTTATGTGTGATCCTTTAAAGGTTGACGAGGTCACTGTGGTATGGGAATGTTTGTCAGTGGAGAAGATGATAAACAAGGTGTCTTACCCGTTTGGTGTGTCTCTGTCGATCTGACTGATGTCAGTGTTGTCACTTGATTGTACTGGGAGAAGGATGTCAGAGAGTTGGCGCTCCTGTGATTTGCAAGCCCATGACGTGTGCCCGTTGACAGGTCCATCTTCGCTTGTGCTCACATCAATACTGGCCATGATGATAATTATGATGATAACCGCTTTCCCTAAACGTAATGCCTATCTGGCCTTGGGTAGCTAACTAGCTAGCCGAATGGACTAGTTGCATACAAAACAGATTCCTCTTCTATAGCACAGTAACGTTATGAACAAATGTTGGGGTAGAAACAGTCATTTCAGTCACACAGTTGGCTTGTCTATGCCAGCCGGTAACCGTGCAGAAATACATTAAGCAATCCAATCGACTCTCACGGAAATGTTAGCTAACGCCCCGTCCATTCTTTGGTCAAATGGATGGAAACGAATTTATAAAATGATGTAGTAATCATTGATATATTAAAACTGTCAGTTAAAACGCTACAATTCATACCTTACATCTACTAATCGTTTAAGAAAGCATATCTGGCAACCAGACGACTAGCTGGCTAGCAACTTCGACGAAAGCACGGCTTATTTATGATGTTGCGCCACCAATGAAGCACTTCCGGGTCACGCTTTTTTCCCTTCTGTGGATCGGTTTCTACTAAATAGCACAGCCACAAACTAAAAATTGGCTATAGGCCGATCGTTCAAAAAATCATCAAAACAAAAAAATTTGCTTTTTGGTCTTAGACATAAGGTTAGCCATGTGGTTAAGTTTAGGGTTAAGGTTAGATTTAAAATCAGATTTTAAGAAGATAAATTGTAGAAATAGGCGGGATTTATGACTTTGTGGCTGTGTTGACTAGTGACGTCCCTGTGGATCTTCTACTTTTGTGGAACGCTTTTTTTAATCCTTCAAAATAAGAGTCCTGACCAGTAAACTGTATAAATGAATAATGATAGTAGTAACCATTCAATTACATATATTATCATGCAATTGTTAGCTAACTATTAACTAATGGTGACATTTCATGGATGAAAAACAACAATATTTTCCATGGTTTTTAAATGTTGTTTTTAAGAGAAAACAACTAGCCTTAAAAATAGTCCCGTGTAGCTCAGTTGGTAGAGCACGGCGTTTGCAAAGCCAGGGTTGTGGGTTCGTTTCCCACGGGGGACAGTATGAAAAAAAAATTATGCACTCACTAACTGTAAATCGCTCTGGATAAGAGCGTCTGCTAAATGACAACAACACAAAAATTATATATATATATGTTATTTATTTTTCTTCACAGTCCCTCTCTTTTTTTTAAACATGCTGTTTTATTGAAAGACTGACTGGCATAGTTTTGAGTGAATATCCCATAGACATTAAAACCAGGGCACAGGTTTACACAGCACTACTGTATTTCACTCATTGTTTAAATTGAACCGCCAGGTGGCGACATTCACCATTCTGTATAATGGCAATGAAGAGAAAACGGAAACTGGCACGTAAACCTACCAGCTAACCGCAGCCCAGTTCAAAATACCGAGGATTTTGATAAAACAGCGGTGGCAAACGACGTGGGGATTTTAACCCTCTTCCGAACGCAGTGCTGAGCCGAATAAGGTACCAAAATATGTAATTGATGTTCTAAATTACTGCATGATGTATGCTTTGTATGATATTGCTCACTGAACTATTAGACACATTTCCTCAGTCATTACAGTCATAATGACCATTCGTTTTGGTCTGCTGCATCCCTCTCTGAAATAACACCTTGATGTTACCGCTACATTGTAAAATTGTGTTTCAGTCACATCGTTGTTGCAAATGAAACAATACATTTGAGTTATTTTCATTTTATTGCTGCTGATATTTGGCATAGCTTTGATTTGGCCTGCTGTACAGTAGGAACAACATGTGTGAAGGTATTAAAAAGTTTTGTGTCGCAGCTGCAGTAAAACTTAGCTATGCGCGGGGTGTTTATCTCCGATGTATTTATTTCCTTGCTACATGTGACAGTAACATGTTGCTGGAAACAATTGGTTGATACATTGTTGCACACATGTTGGCATTTCAAGAGTAGATAATAGCCTAATTAGAACGTTCAAAAACATAGCTGTAGACCCATAATACATGTGGAAAATGAAACTAGGTGTGGAAAACTTTAATTTACTAGTTATTGGCGGTAGGGTTTACTTCTAGGCTAGGAAATCTATTTTGATGGTGCTCCCAAAAATCCCTGCGATGGGGGAGGGGCATGGACGTGGCAGTCTTGTCTCCCTGAATTACACTCCCTGGTTTGAACCTCTCCAAAAGTGTAGGGTCCTTGCTATCCGGTAGCCTTGGGACGTCCATACTCCCCGTTGAAGTTAAATTGTCAAATGGTTACGTTAAGGGTTATGGGTAAAGAGGTTCCAAGGATCCCTGATGGCACTAACCAAAAGTGTAGGACTCAAACATTCTCAGTCAACTACTGGAATATGTCAGGACTAGTTTTCTTCAAACAATTAGACAGCTTGTATACAATATGGCTGTGGGCTTGTATTATAGAACAATTATACTTTATTTTAGTGAACAGTAATAGCAGACAGACGCATGACCTCTGCGTGTCCTCACTAGTTTTCTTAACCTAATAGCTCTTTGTAGTCTTGTTGGGTCACATCTCGCACATTTCTGACCTTTTGGTGAAATACCTACTTTCCATTTCCCTAGATAGGGTTGAGGGATAGGTCATCTGCCATGGGCCTCTGTTCACCTGTTGCACATCTGTTTCAAGGGTATCTACCTATCCGAAATAAAATCCAGACCATCATGAAAGGAAATTAAGCTCATTGGCCTATTTATTTACAGCACCTACTGCCAGGCTCCAGCAGTTTGTGTGAACTTGTGTACTCTCCCGGGTATTTGATAACCTATCGTAATTACTTGTGCAGCCCAAAAGGGAAATCAAGCCTTTCCCCCCCACATCAACCCGCCCCCTCTGCTCCTTGCTCTCCTTGGGATGCAGCAGCTGCTTTCACTGTCCAGCTTGTACTCTGTCGTCCTAAAGCCTCAAATGCCCTCTGGTCAAACAGAGTACTGACCTCTTTGTCTCAAGCAGCCACTGTCTGAATCAAGAACTGAGTATCAAGTCTGTTGTTGTTTTTTTTTATAGCTAGACATATAGTTAAAACACTTTTTTTTTAAAGACTGAAAGTAATTGAAAATCCCAGCTTTGAGTCTATGAAGTTTTTTTTTTTTTTGGAGTAGCATGACACAGTAGTAATTGTATAAAGAACGAAGGACTTGTGAAAAGAGTCAGGCAGGGGGCATGAGCTGGCAGTGGCTGTATATTCACTTGGTGCGTGCAGACTCAGTGGGTCCTGAAGGCAAGTCTGGCAAGCCGTCTCCCCAGTGTGGCCAACACATTTTTACAAGCTTCTGCTCAGCCAGTTAGCATGCTGAGACTCGCAAAAGTATTTCGATTGGTGCTGTTAACTTCTCCGAAATACAAATCTTTTTATGAAACTATCTGTCATGAGATCATCATCAGTGGATAGTGTGTCCATGTGCCCTTACATCTCACAGGTATTAAATGATATGTAACACACTAACAACTTGTCTACCTCTTTTTACAGACCCCTGTGCGGCAGTGCAAAGATGGAGCTGAGGGGAGTCTGGTGTGTGTTGTTGACCTGTCTATTTTACACATCCTCTGCTGACAAAGATTTCTTCACTTCCATCGGTAGGTTAAATGTCCTCTCTTTTCATGAATATCTCTCTATTGACCCCTTTATTCAGTAGTTTCATCACTTCCAGCCTGTCTTGGTCACAAACCTTGACTTGAACTACATTGTTACGTATGAAAAACAGGTTTATCACAGACATGAACATTACAAACATTTAGACAACCTTTGACCCCTGTGTTTCGCTGTGTTCCCCAGGTCAGATGACAGATCTGCTGTACACAGAGAAGGACCTGGTCACCTCTCTGAAGGATTACATCAGAGCTGAGGAGAGCAAACTAGAGCAGGTCAAAAAGTGAGCGGAGAGCTCCTATGCACAGGCAGACAGTCTCTATATATCTTTCTCTTTCTCCCACATTCATAGGCTGAGACGGGTTATAAAGTGAGAGCCCCAATGCCCAGATAGCTTCTCTCTCGCTATTGGTCACTTTACTCTCTCCCACAAGGCACCATGGTATAAAGACTATCAAAGAGAAGAATGTACATCACAGGAGGTTGGTTGGCGCCTTAATTGAGGAAAACGGGCGTGTGGTAATGACTGGCGCGGAATCAGTGGAATGTTATCAAATGCATCAAACGCATGGTTTCCAGGTGTTTGATGCCATTCAATTTGCTCCGTTCCGGCCATTATTATGGGCCGTTCTCCCCTCCGCAGACTCCTGTGGTGTACATATCCTGCTTCACAATACTATCTGTAACATGTCTTTAGAGGGTGTCATATTGCCATGTCCCTAGCTTACAATGGGCCTGGCTAACCAGATATCTAGTTTTCCTCTTGTCTATAAAGAGACACAGTCAATAAACCAACAGGGTGTGTCAAGTGCAGGACGTGATGTAACTGTTCTCGTCTCTATTGCCTTTCAATGCTGCTGATGGACAGGTGCGTGTGTAGGGGGAGTTTATACACGAGTTCATATATGAAGTTGATGAATGTCATATGTAGAAATGCATATGAAAATTATTCACTGTTTGCTTATGAGTCACTTTATTTTTTTAAAGTTTAGAGTCTATTAGTCACATGCACAGGGTCACATATGTAATTTCAGGGTACAGTGAAATTCATAAGTTCCAACAGTGCAGGTCAAGAGGAGTAGCTTATACTGAATGCATTTTCCCTCCATGGTGTGTCCAGGTGGTCTGAGAAGCTGGATGTGTTGTCGGCCACGGCCACTCAGGACCCAGAGGGCTTCCTGGGCCACCCGGTCAACGCCTTCAAGCTGATGAAGAGGCTCAACACCGAGTGGGGAGAGCTGGAGAGCCTGGTCCTCAAGGACATGTCTGATGGTCAGGATTACCCATAGGCCTCTATTATAATGACTGCTCTGTGACCACATAAATATGAAATCTTCCCAATTATTGCTAATGAACAACTTGATGAAAAACCACAATATAATCAGTCATGTTGCATTTTTAGGAACAGGATCTGTTTCTACTCAGAGATGAATGAAATAGCGGAGGTGCATATAGATGGTGGCCTCCGTGCACTTACCACATTCTGCGTTTTGCTAAGTTCGCTGTATTTTACATTGCTCCGATACCTTTAATTTTTTTGTATGGTCATTAGCAGAGTATACATGATCCCAATTTTAGCTTCAGAGTAGATTGTGCTGATTTGTTGGCAAATTGAACCATGTAGTGCGCCGTAGTTTAAAAACTCAGTGGATAGTGCTAAAACAATGACGTCATACCATTTGTTCTCCAAGCATCTTTTAGCATCTATACCAGCCAGTGTGAAGATCTCCTCATATAATAGAATTGAGGTTCCTAACCATCTTTCCTTCCCATACTCCAGGGTTCATCTCTAACCTGACCATCCAGAGACAGCACTTCCCCAATGATGACGATCAGACTGGGGCAGCCAAGGCCCTGATGAGACTCCAGGACACCTACCGGCTGGACACACACACCATCTCCTCAGGAGAGCTGCCCGGTGAGTGGCGTTGGGACAGGGAGGTAGAGGCTAGGGGTTTAGGGCATCTACCGGCTGGACACACACACACCATCTCCACGGGGGGGGGAACTGCCTAGTGAGGTGTGTTGGGACAGGGAGGTAGAGGCTAGGGGTTTAGGGCATGTGGTGGGAGCTGCATACCAGGAGTGGATTAGCATCGGACGTGTTGCCGGCAGAGGTTCTATTATAGTTTCAGTGATGGCTGTTCCTACTGTTGCAGAGGGAAATCCTGCACAGTGCTCACCACATGCAGGGGAAAGCCCCATTTAGTCCACATGAATGCTTTTAAATGTACTGTAAATGCCATGTACGTGAACTGCATGTAAACGCTGCTGAGATGGAATGTGTCCATTTGTGTGTCTGCGGCGTGTGTCACTCCGCACATGTTAACATCTACACACAGGAACCAATAAGGATGTCACTGTGAGCCCTATGACGGTGGAGGACTGCTTTGAGCTGGGGAAGATAGCCTACTCTGATGCCGACTACTACCACACAGAGCTGTGGATGGAGCAGGCTCTGAAACAGCTGGACTGGGGAGAGGAGTCCAACGTGGACATGGTCACCATCCTAGACTACCTCAGCTACTCCATCTACCAGCAGGGGGAGCTAGAGAAAGCCTTGGACTACACCAAGAGACTACTCAAATTAGGTGAGTACAGGCTTCTGTAGTACTTATACATTCTGTGAGGCCAATTGATACTTTGTGTATGATTCTATAACTGAAAGCCGGGTTACCTCCCTTTGCCTTTCACCAATCCAACCTAGTCAGATTACTGAAATACATTTTTAAGTGCTGTCACCCAAGTATGTGTGTGATATTTGTTTTTCATGTCTTGATTGTAAATACGCAGGACAATACTGAGAAGACTCATCTTCTGTCCTAACTGAGTCTACTGTGTTTCTCAGACTCTGCCCACCAGCGAGCCAACGGCAACCTGAAGTACTTTGAGTACCAGCTGGCCAAGCAGAACAAGGTGGAGGCGGAGGAGGGCCAGAAGGAGAAGGAGAAGAGAGAGCGGGAGAAGAGAGAGGCGTCTGACAAGAAGGGCAGACCTGCAGACTACCTGCCTGAGAGGAGGAAATATGAACAGCTTTGTCGTGGAGAGGGCATCAAGATGGTGAGAGGCACTAACTGTACCACAGGTGGCTGGTGGGACCTTAATTGGGGAGGACGGGCTCATGGTAATGGCTGGAGCGGAATTAGTGGAATGGTATCAAATACATCAAACACATGGTTTCCATGGTGTTTGATGCCATTCCATTTGCTTTGTTCCAGCCATTATTATGAGCCGATCTCCACTCAGCAGCCTCCACTGAACTGTACTAACCAGTGGTGGCTGGTGGCACTTTAAATCGGAGGACAGACTCATAGTAATGGCTGGAATGGAAATACATCAAACACATGGTTTCCATTTGTTTGATTCCGTTCAAGCCTTTCCATCCATTACTGTGAACCATCCACCCCTCACCAGCCTCCACTCTGCATGCACAGCTTCTAATGGCTATGTATTTTGCCTTAAGTCCTAGTCCTATTGAAAGGCTTTATTTCAATACATTTGTACACTGCAAATTGACCCCAACTAAGCCCAAAAATAGATTGTATTTTAGAGTGGGGGTTTTGGGGGTGGGGGGTGAGGCTCTGATCATGTATGATCTTTCTCTCTCTTCCATCTTTCAGACCCCGCGGCGTCAGAGTCGTATGTTCTGTCGTTACTCTGACAACAACCGCCACCCCCTGTACGTGCTGGGTCCCGTCAAGCAGGAGGACGAGTGGGACCGCCCACGCATCATCCGTTACCATGACATCCTCTCCAACAGCGAGATCGAGAAGGTCAAAGAGCTGGCCAAACCCAGGGTGAGTTCAAAGTTCAACCTCTGGGGAAGACTGGGTCTGGGATGTGGTTTTCCAGAATTCCTGTTGGATGATAATGTTGGGAATATTTTTGCAACCTTAGGTGTGGTAGATGTTAGAATGTGTCTAAGATGCATGTTTCATTGCTGCCATAAGAACACTGGGGATGGCCACCCTGCACGAGGACCTGACTGTGTACCATGTGTTTGTTTATTTGTTACACACTGGCTGGATAAGAGCAACATCCCACTTTTTTGGCACATACAGTAGTATTTGATAGCTCCGTTAGAACTTGAAGTGAGTTTTGACTCGACAATGAACATCACCTCAAATTATCACAACTGAATAAAATGGTCATAACTGAATCAAATGATCATAACTGAATCAAATGATCATAACTGAGTCATAGCTTCATATCAACAAATAGCTCAGACTTTCACATGAATTCTGTATTAATGTCAATGATAGAAATCCATAACTCAAGCTATGGTTCAGCTCTTGGAGAGGGGCCCAGCATGGACACACAGCACAGACTTAATGTAGCCTAGTGGTGGATGTGGGTCCAACAGCCAGTCAGTGTGTAACAGGGAATGTGTTCCCCGTAACCCGTGTCCACAGCTGCGCCGGGCCACCATCTCCAACCCCATTACTGGTGTACTGGAGACCGCCCACTATCGCATCAGCAAGAGGTAAGACCAGCAGGCAGGGATGGGTACAGCGCTGTACCCCAAACCCTGCAACCTTGCCCCTGTCTGTACCCCATACCCCTCTGCATCCTCTCCCTCTGCATGGGCAGGAACCTTGGCATGAGCACAACTGCTAATCGTGAACTCTGCAACTTTAAGCGTAGAATGATTATAACGGATTGTAAATTGTCAGTTTGTATGTTTGGGGAATTATTGCCTGAACAAGTAAGGTTCTTGTGAGGTGGTAGACATTTTGGGTATATTGGAAGGTAGGTTGATTTTGAAGAAGGTATAATTCCGCCGCTCTGGGCCCGTGCTCTTGCCAAGACGTCCTGCCACTGCTTTGATCATAACAAGAGGGAGGAACAAGAGTCCAGTACCTGCTTGTTATGTCTCCATTAACAGTAGTCGGGGTGCAACCAGGCCAGGCTAATATCTCATCCTCCTTTGGTAGCGTCTCAGTTAAGTTTGGCTGTGGCTATTACCTGAGTGTGCAAGTTCAGCAAGTCGTGTGCTGCAATGGTTTTAGACATCATGGTTGGCATGCCCTGGCCTAGCATCAGTCTGTCTCTCATTACAGTTGCTTGATCATTCAGTGACGTCTCTCTCGATCTCTCTCTTTCTATTTCTCCGTCTCTCCTCTTCCTCTGTGCCTCTGTCCTCCTCTCTGTGATCTGTGACTGTAATGTGAACCGTCCGGGATACTAGCTAAGGCGTGCCACCGTGCATGACCCCCAAACTGGGAAACTCACCACAGCCCATTACAGAGTCTCCAAGAGGTAAGGGGTCAAAGGTGAAGGAGAGGGGCTTGCATGAGGCCCTGTCTGCCCTGTCACGCTGCTCATCCCTACCCCTCACCCCCTTTGTGGAACTTTGCTTACGGATACACTTATCTCTCCACCTCTCTCCTCCTCCTGACCTATGCAATCCGATCCCTTTCCTCTCCAACTCATCAGATGATTGACATTATCGGCATGACAACCCACTCCATGCAGTGGCAAACACAAAGTCATTTTTTCCTGCTCTTTTTCTTTGAAAAAGATTCTGTCATCTTGGTTCTGGCTTATTTTACAGAATGTTGTTTCAGTGTGTGGGTGGAAGCTCAAAAGTAGAATTCCTCCTGTAGAAAGGGGGCTTCTTCCTGCTTCTTTGCTCCCTTCAAGCCTGTTTAATGTGGTGTGGCTATAGAGCGCCCCCTTGTGGAGAGATATTAACTGTAGTTGATGAGCAAATGGAAACATGGTGACCTTCCTCTGTTCCTCAACTCTGACCCCAGATTACAGTTTTATTATGCCCATTAACCTAAATTAGCCAAATTCATTCAGCATTTTGCTCATGAAACATGCTCAATGTGTTCATTAATTAATTATCTTAGGGCCATTTAGTTATCAGGGTTCTCAGTTAGGCTGTATATTTTTCTTGATAGATAAATGGTTTAATGAAGCACTCTGATACAGCAAATGTTTTTGTAACCATACAGCTGATATAGTAGCTGATGCAGTATTTATATCTGAGGATGTGAGCCAGCATTCTGTCCAGACTCTCCTAATGACACAACTTCAAAAATAACCCTGTCATCCAGGGCACACACACGTATACTTCAGAATATAGGTTGAGCCAATTTGAAAGCATGTCCTATTCGTCTTTATAACACGCACATGCAAAGGACACACACACACACACATTCATGTTAAATTAGGGTGTGTAAACAGGGCCTGAGATGTGGCCTGTCTGACTTCGAAGTGAGGCCTGGCTCCTATCCAATGGAAGGGTGCGATCTTGGTCTGCCCAGTCAACTCTGCTTCTTGCTGGACACTTAACAGCATCTTCTGCCAAGGTCTAAAACATAAAGGTACTGGGTTCTGTTGTTAAATGAATAACCCCAACATGTAAATGGTCACTCTGCCCCAACTTCCTTGGTGAGAAACGGTTAGTTTAGGTTTTTCATTAACTAGGGCGATTCTGGGCCTCCCGAGTGGCGCAGCGGGCGGGTGTTAAGAAGCGCCGTTTGGCAGGTCATGTTTCGGAGGACGTATGACTCGACCTTTGCCTCCTGAGCATGTTGGGGAGTTGCAGCGATGAGACAATCTAAAAATTACGGCGATTCTTCAACAAATCAAAAGGAGAGAAAAAAATGTTTTGCTCTGAGACTTGTGGATAAATATGGAGTTCCCTCTGACCTGTTTCAACCAGCCTGTTTCCTTCACCTACAGATGTCGGATCTTAATTTGAGCCAGTTTGCTACAGCAGGAAAATCATCCTGCAGCAACAGGAAATGTGAATTATTATGTGGACCATAATTGTAGGGGTTCGTAAGGGAAAATCATCAAGTCTTCAAAAGCATTTCTAAACCTAAAATGCACTACAAATGTTATATTTCCTGCATTGCAGGAAGATTCTCCTGCAACCGGGTGATCAAATTAAGATCCTACATTTGTACACCCCTTCTAACGTACAGTACTAACACATGCTGTCCATGCTGCACTCTTCTCTGTTAATTGTGGACACACTAATCTAGAATAACATTTATTCAGCTGCCTGGCTGCAATTTACGCTAAATAAAGATGTATCTTACGACTCAAACTCTCCATCTCTCATCACAGTGCATGGCTAACCGCCTACGAAGATCCAGTAGTGGACAAGATAAACCAGCGCATTGAGGATATCACCGGCCTGAACGTCCAGACTGCAGAGGAGCTACAGGTAACACAACCGAACATCAGGGTTTCCGGGGGGGTTTAGTAGGACTAGAGCACTGGCAGGAGGGGATACCCTCGCAGTACATCTGTGGGGTTTAGCAACCAATGATGTGAATATATATACATACAGTATGCCTATTATAGCAACCGTATGAAAAAAAACTCAGTGCAAGCAATGAATGCAAAAGGAATCAACTTTACTGCTGTTTGCTACTTTGGAAGAACCTATCAAAAGTGTGTCTAATGACAACACAGCATCTGTTATTGAGTTGATGTCCTCTGTTCATCTCTCCTCAGGTGGCAAATTACGGCGTGGGCGGGCAATACGAGCCCCACTTTGACTTTGGACGGGTAAACAAGGCTTCTCTTTCTATTCTGGTGTGGGAAATATGACCTGTACGACGGAGCCAGTGGGTGGCTGTTGATGGCTGGCACACGTGCAATAACTGTTGCTAGTGGGTTCATATCTGGATGGGGTTTTGCCCTGAGTTCACTGTTAGTGTTATTGAACCTTTGTGTATGTTCCATGTCTTTTTGTAGAAAGATGAACCGGATGCATTTAAGGAGCTGGGCACCGGGAACCGCATCGCCACCTGGCTCATTTACGTTAGTATCTGCTTTATCATCTCATTAAGCAATTCACTATTTCAGCTCTAGTTCATAGATTTGGATACAATGGATACAATTTGGGTCTTCCATTTACCCATATGTAAATCTATCTAATTTCAAAGAATCCATTAAAAAGCAATGGGTTTCAATTATGTTGAAAAAGCTCTCCTATTAAAGTGGTATGACGTGATGGCTTGACGAGGCTCTCTTCTCTGTTGCAGATGAGTGACGTGCCTTCAGGGGGCGCCACTGTCTTTACTGATGTGGGAGCTGCAGTGTGGCCCAAAAAGGTGAAACACACAACTGTGGTATTCACTTTGCATTCTTTGCATGACAGATGTATTGATTTGATATGTTGACGCTAAATCAAGAACTGTGTCTTAACGTGTGTATGTGTAAATGGTTCTTTTCAGGGTAGTGCAGTGTTCTGGTATAACCTGTTTCCCAGTGGGGAGGGTGACTACAGTACGCGGCACGCAGCCTGCCCTGTCCTAGTGGGCAACAAGTGGGGTGAGCCAACCAGTCTCTCATTACATCCTTTACTCCTGTCCTATTTCCTACACCCTGAGACCCAGTGGGTCTTTTTTGGTCCTTGTTGATCATGTTTTGATGTGTGTAAATGTCCTCCTGACTTCGTTTTTTTTTATCTTCCCTCTCCAGTGTCTAACAAGTGGATTCACGAGCGAGGCCAGGAGTTCAGAAGACGTTGCACTCTGAACGAGTCGGAATGATCAAACTGAATGATACTGTCCTCCTCCTGACTCTCGGCTCTGTGGACGCTGACCTCTCCACGCCCTTCCTCTCCTCCTCCTCTTCTCAAAACTCAGTGTTCACTGAGGCTCTGGCTGCTCATGTGATGTCACATTTTATTTATACCTGAGGTGTGTGTGTGGGTGTGTGGTTCACCAGTGGGTCCGAAGCGCTTCGGTCCCAGTCTGTGCCTTCCATCATGGGTTTTGCACACTCCGACTGCACAGCTGTCTTTAAAACCTGAGGAACTTTTATTTCACTCTCACCCTTAACAGGGACTTTTATGTTGATACTAAGTTAACTAGAGCAAGCAACAAGGCTGCTTCTCCCTGTCAACTTCCTACACATTACATCCTTTGGTGTGCACTACTCTTTTCCTTTACCTGAAACACTCCTTCATTCTAACCATCACTCCAATCCCCTCCTCCCCCACTGCTTCCCAGCACACAGAGGACCGAGACCAGTTATAAATGCACTGTCACTGTCCGTTTCTCCCACAATGTCCCCCCATTCCCTCCCCCTCCTCATTAACAGATCAGAATCAGATGACCCCACGTCATATCAGGGGGGGGGGTACCGATGTCCCTGGGGGGGGTGGGGGTCAATGTAAATAGTCTGGGTGGCCATCAGCAGTCTTATGGCTTGGGGGTAGAAGCTGTTAAGGAGCCTTTTGGTCCTAGACTTGGCGCTCCGGTACCGCTTGCCATGTGGTAGCAGAGAGAACAGTCTATGACTTGGGTGACTGGAGTCTTTGACAATTTTTTGCGCCTTAACATTTGGTGGTCCGACCTGAGGTATTAGATAGGAAAGCACCAATGTGACCATCAAAACATTTGACATGCTTGGAGTTCTTCATATCCCAGACCCTGTGCATACTGTACTATTATCAGACTTGGGGCAGGTCTCAGAACAGTGCTTATGAGAAGTGAATATCACTGATTCACTGTAATACAGTGTTTGACCAGGTTTTGATCCCTATTGCGGAAGGCAATGTTACTGCTTTAGTGGAGACTGCATTCACGGTAAACGCTGCATATGTCGGCTCAATCGGAAATTACCTTTACATTTCAATCGCGCTCCCCCACACGCTCTCTCTCCCTTCCACCCCTCTCTACCAATGCCATGTCTGCCACGGGGCTATTTCAGCCCTGAGGTCATTCACTCCAGGGTAAACGTTACTGCATCTGCCGCACAGATAAACACTGACATTCAAAGCCAATGGTACACTATGTCTCCTGGTTTTTCTTCCTCTGTCGGTCGCTCTCGATGCTCTCTGTTCCTCCCGTCTCTCCAACTCCTCTTTCTGCCTCGGTGAAATACAACAGCCTATAAGTACTGACTGATCCGTTTTGTGACTGACGCAAAGCTCGTACCTGATCAATTGTTGATTAATTGGTCTGATAATCAAAGGATTTCATCTCTAAATGACAGAATGAAAGCTGATGCTAAGAATCAATAGGAATATTTATTCCATGTATCACTCCATACCTGGCTCCTCCACTCCACAGTTTAAGCCTATGCTGATCCAGGGAAATCTGTTAGAGAATGTGTGTATATACTCCAAAGCAGAGGAGGCTGGTGGGAGGAGAAAGGACGGGCTCATTGCAGTGTCTGGAATGGAAACAATGTGCGACTCCAGCCATTACAATGAGCCCATCCTCCTATCACCAGCCTCCTCTGCTCCAAGATGCAGTCCTTTTGTTTTACATGTAATAATGGGATGTGTGGCCAGATGTGTTGTACGTGTGAGATTTAATATTTTCTAAATAAAGTGTTCACTAAAGACTACAGTGTGAGCAAGTCAGTGTTCTACATTATTTGTCCAGACCAGACTCATAATTGACTGGAACAACTGCAGAACTATTCCTGTATTACTGCAGTTACTGTATTAATACCAACCAAACACTGAAGCAGTTCTGAAAAAAATACACAGTATCTATTTTAAATCGCTCTCCATGATTTGATACAAAAGGCAATTAGTTCAAACTGGATTACAGAAAGAGTCAAAACGATATTGAAGTGCAGAAAGCTGGCCACACTTCTTTACTGTAATAGAAGGCTCTGGTGGTGGTTGGCAGCTCAAGGCAGGGGCATCTTGTAGTCCGCAGGGTGGTTTCCCTCCCGGAGCTTTCCGAAGCAACCACGTATCAGATCTACTGCCGCGTTGACCGTGGATCTGATCTCACCGTCTGTCCTGCCCCTCTTAGGGTTCACCTCCACCATGTCCACCGCAGATAGCAGCCCTGCGGAGACAAAATACAGCTCAACAGACACACTACATTGGAGCAGCCTCTATTGTGTGTGAGATCGCTCACCTGTCTGACAGATGTGCTCTGTGATGTAGACTCCCTCTCTGTAGGTCAGCCCTCCCACTACTGGGGTTCCTGTGGCCGGGGAGATCGATGGGTCCAGGGCATCGATGTCATAGCTCAGGTGGATGGGCTTCTTCACCCTGTTAAATTGACATTTTAGTCATTTAGCAGACGCCCTTATCCAGAGCGACTTAGTGAGTGCATACATTTTTCATACTGGCCCCCCGTGGGAATCGAACCCACAACCCTGGCGTTGCAAGCGCCATGCTCTACCAACTGAGCTACAGGAGGCCAGATAAATCAATTAATCACCGTTTTGCTCTCAGAACACATCAATGCCCAATATTTACATTGATTTATCAAAGTCTGATGTAGACTACCATGAATAGCAAGAAATTAAAATAACAATGAAATTGTTGAGGCTACATACTTTGAGAAGATGTAGTCACATGTCTCCTCCATCACTTTGGCTATTCCAAGACGATCCACCTCTGTCATGGAGTAACCTTTGATACCCAGTAACTTCAGGATATGGCTATAAATAGAACATTTTGTTTTAATTCTTCAGAAAACAATTATGTATTGCAAGGTTATATAATATGATGATGTATGATTCAGAATGACGGGCAAAAACACGTACTGCTCCTCTGGATCCACATCTCTCAAGCCAATGTAGACTATGTCTTTGGCTGATACGCATGGCTTTATCCAGGAGAAATTGGGCAGAACTGGAATCTAATCAAAGAAAAGGAGATGGGTCTGCATCTAGAACTGTAGCTCACACTCATGTATAACATTGTCACCACCTAAAACATCATTGATATGACTATTCTCTATCAAAAAGTTTCATTTTATAATCAATTCCTTAAAAAATGTATGATGACCAAGGATGTGTCCCGTGTAGCTCAGTTGGTAGAGCATGGCGCTTGCAACGCCAGGGTTGTGTTCGTTTCCCACAGGGGGCCAGTATGAAAATGTATGCACTCACTAAGTCACTCTGGATAAGAGCGTCTGCTAAATGACTAAAACATTTTACAAAAAAAAAAAAAGTGTACGGGAAGAGGAAGAGTCTTACGTTAAATCCTCAAAACAAACCGACATTGCACAACTAAAATATTGGTATTGCGAAACCAAGGTGTGGCTGATCTAACATTATCAACTCTGTTGCAAGGCAAACAACCAAATGTTTTATGATACACTATTTGAAATATTAAAACTTAGGGATGTCTTTGGGGGGGGGGGGAAAGGAGGAGAGAGAGAAGGATAGAGAGATCACCTTGGAGTGCAGCTCACGGATGAGGTAGGACATGGGCTGTCCGTGGATATTGCCTGTAGGGGAGGTCAGTGGTGTGTTGATGTCTGCATGGGCGTCCACCCATACCACACTGAGGTCCTTCTTAGCTGCCGCATGCCCCTGGATTGAGCCTATCGCCAAACTGGACACAAACCAAACATGAGTGAATTCCATATCATATAGTCAGGTAAAACTCTGCCCTCAATCCTTTTGTGTGAATTTTGGCTGGTTGTTGACACTGGGCTCTTGCTCTAATATGGTTGGTTATGACACACACACACCTGTGGTCTCCTCCCAGCATCACACAGGTGTATCCGTCATTCTTCACGGCGTGGACGGCAGCAGACAGACGTTGGTTGGCGCTGCCCACAGCTCTGGGTCTCTTCACATTGCCTATGGGCTCATCGTTGGCCACATCCACAAATGTCAGGTTGCCATAGTCTTTGACCGCACAGCCTGCGGAGGATGAGATTGGGCAACGCAACAGTCACAGAAGGAAATGTATTAGTCAATGCGCTTACAGTAATCTGGTGTCAAAATGAATCAAGGAAGATGCTCTCAATGCATCACATTGAAAAGAAAAGCCGCACACTCTCATTGCTCCGATGTAATAAGGTATCAATGTACCATCCATGTACAACAGGGGTGTCAAACCATTCCACGGAGGGCCTAGTGTCTGCTGGTTTTTGTTTTTTCAGTTCAATTAAGATCTAAACAACCAGGTGAGGGGAGTTCCTTACTAATTACCTTAATTAATCAATCAAGTACAAGGGAGGAGCGAAAACCCGCAGCCACTCGGCCCGCTGTGGAATGAGTTTGACACGTGATGTACATGTTATAACCTAGTCCCCTCAAATTTAACTCTGGACCTCGAAGCTAGTTCCACTACATTTTTTCATTGTTCCCCTCTAATCAGGGACTGATTTAGACCTGGGGCAACAGGTGGGTGCAATTAATTATCAGGTAGAATAGAAAACCAGCAGGCTCCAGACCTCGTAGGGTAAGAGTTGAATACCCCTGACCTAGTCCTTGCCTCTAAGCTTATTTGCAATGTAAAACGCTCCTCCATTTTGCCAAGATGCAAAATGTTGAATCCTCTCCATTTTGCCAATGCAAATGAGCTCTCTCCAAATTCAAATTACTTATGAATTACTTATTTTACTGTGTCTGTTACTATGTTAGTGATTGAGATGTATGTCTGCTATTCTCTCTGTAGAGCATTCAGGCAGGCTAAGAATTGACAGAGCACTTGTCCACCCCAAAGTGTCCCCAACTGTTGCTGGTGGTTGAGTGAGTGAGCACGCCTGTGTGCAAGAGGCTACCATTGTCATAACCCAAACACACACACACACACACGGAAGTGGGAGTGGTTGTGCAAGGTCAGAAGAAATAGGCCTATCAGATCCCCTGTCTTGTGTTCCATTAATAAAACAGAGAGGGTGCTTAGGATGTCTAGAGGATGCTGGTGGGAGGAGCTATAGGAGGATGATCTAATTGTAATGGCTGGATTGGAATTTATGGAATGGTATCAAACACATTGAAAACACATCAAACATGTGGAAACCAGCACATTGACTTGGTACCAGTACCCCCTGTATATAGCCTCGTTATTGTTATTTTATTGTGTTATATATATGTTTTACTTTATAGTTTATTTTGTAAATATATTCTTAAAACTGCATTGTTGGTTAAGGGCTTGTAAGCATTTCACGGTAAGGTTGTACACCTGTTGTATTCGGCGCATGTGACAAATACAATTTGATTTGACACCTTTGCATTTGTTCCATTCCAGCCATTACAATGAGCCCATCCTCCTATAGTTCCTCCCACCAGCCTCCTCTGTTCGCTTGTGTAAACGCTATTGTCATTTGACACCAGGTTTCAAACTGATCCCCAATATGTTCAATTATTTATCTCAACACCTCTGCCAAGCCAAGTAAAAAGAAACGTTTGGAAGTCTGGAGACTGATCTTGGAGAGATCACTTACTAATTTGATCAAATCAATAGCTTACTGATGCAACTATTGCAATTTGGGGATTTACAGGATAATTTCATCATCCCTCTCAGAAAACAAACATATTTTAAACAGATTCCCTTCACTGTACATTCTCAATTTTCACAAGTTTATTCACCGCAGGTGTCTTAATGTATGCACTGTCGTTCCCTATAGCCTACATTACAGAATAAGTGTAAAATGCAATATCTGTTTCACCTTGCGCTCTGAGCTTTTCCACCAATCCGGCGGCGCGAATGAGGTCTGGTCCTTTCTCCACACCATCCCTCGGCTGCAGTATAGATAGATTAATAGGACTGTGTATTATAGCAACACATAATAATACATCACAAATGTATAGTTTATTGTATCTAACTATAGTATATTAAGCCTATTCGATAACCTATCGATTGGTATACCTATCAATAGCCTACAATAAATAGGGTAGCCTATAATAAATTGCCTACAGTACTCACCTGTCCTTTTGAAAAAGGCGCTCCAATAATTCCAACTGAGTGATGATGACTTCGCTTATAAATTCCGAAGGCGAGTTGTAATCCTCTCGAGCTCTTTATAAGGACCATTATCCTGTGTCGGGACACACTGTACAGGAACACAGAGGAGCCGCGCAGGAGTTGCATGCACTATCAAATTGTTCACTGAAATCAGAGGAACAGCACCAGTGTGACGACACACCGGCGTGAGCGTGGTACAGCCTAAACCCAATAGGGAGCCTATGGCCGCTCTAACCGTCCGGTCTAAAGAGGTAAACGTTTCGGCACCGCCCCAGCATCATCAAGGATAAGCGGCTTTGTTTCACTCCGAATTAAAATGGCATAACCTAATCTTCCGCCTTTTATTTAGCGTTTGATGTTGGTGTTATGACATCAGCCTTAAAGTAATATCCATAAAAATAATAGTTCATCAATAATCTTATGTCACGAGCAGCAGTTGAATAAATAATCATTTTGAGTCATGTCTATTGCGGTGTTTTCAATAGGGCTGACAATATGCTGTACCTATTAATGTGAAATTATTCTGAATGAATCAAACTGACAGATTCAAGTTCCTCCATATTCGGCAGCAAGTGGTACTTCCAAACGCCTTTATTCACATGTATTATAATGAAGAGTTAGTTTACAAATTACAAATGTATTATTTCACATGTAAACAAGGGTGAAAGTAGATGTAATTTCTTACCGGTACGGGACACCCAAGTGCGCGCACGCCCTTTTTTAAATACTACAATTACATGGTAGCATACTCTGCTGACGCTGACAAACAGATCAATAAAAACGATGTCGTCTGATCCATATAATTGGCCTACAAAAGGGGAGACAAATACAATATGACGTCCATCGAACCTGGAGGTGGAAAATATTGTCCAAAAAACAAACAAAAGTGGCACTGACCCAATAACAAAGCACCAGGGATATGGCCGATGTTCGTCCGCTTGTCAATAAGATAGGCTACTGTTCGCTCAATTAAGTTAAGAATTTTGATAACTAAAAGACAGATTGGAGTCTTCATTGTCATCTTTTTACAGCAATAGCCATTTGCTTTCCAAACAGTTTTTCCGCGATTGTATTTTTAAATATTGCGATATGCCTGGATGGGTCTCTGCTTTTCACTGACATTCGCAACTCAACAATCCACTATTTTGGTATTTGCAGCGCGCGTTGCCCAAATTGCTGGCTGCACACACAAAATGCCTCACATCTCCTTCAAAATGTAAAACTGCATTCAAAATTCCCTAAACACATGTCAGAATGAAGCATTTGCATCAAATGGCAAACACTTCTTTCATAATAGTACATTTTTGGATATACCTTGTAAACACTGTTGTTCTAAATCTAAAGCTCTTTGGTCTTTCATAGGCTTATATCTACATTTCAATAAAATGTTCTACAGTGAAAGTAATCTGCTGAGAGGGGTAACAAGTACACTGTAAACACCAATGCAATGTAGAATCAGAAAATATTTATTAGGCCAAACATTACTGTTGTATACAGTAGCATACAACAAAACCATAAACATATGTAAACCAAAAGTATATTCTTTAGAATTCGTCCACATCACAAGATAAGTTCTCTCTTGCCAAACATCGAGGGAAGTATCTCCTAGCATGGCGTATCCAACCTTGGACAGAGGCAACCTCTATGTCCCCACATGCGTCCTCCATTGCCTGGAGAAGCGGCATGCGGGCATAGGGTTGGCGATCATACACTTTCCAGCACCAGGTTGAGAAGAATTCCTTTATGGGATTTAGAAAAGGTGAATATGGGGGTAGGTACAAAACTACAAATTGTGGATGGGTGGCAAACCAGTTTTGGACCAGAACAGCCCGGTGAAAACTAACATTGTCCTATATCACCACAAATCTAGCAGGCTCCTGATCTGGATCAGGGACAAGCATTGTGTAAATTGCATCCAGAAAAGTGAGCATATGGCCGGTGTTGTACGGACCCAGTGTGGCATTGTGATGGAGGACCCCGTTTTGAGTGATGGCAGCACACATAGTTATATTACCCACACGCTGTCCAGGGACATTGGTAATTGCCCTCTGTCCTATTACATTTATTCCGCGGCGCCTGGTTTTGGTGAGGTTGAAGCCAACCTCATCCACATAAATAAATTAATGGCGAATTACATGGGCATCCATCTCCAATACTCTCTGTAACAGACAAAATGCAATGCGATGCTGTCCGACAGGCAGTAGAAGGTCAGCAGGCGGTCCTTGGGTGCGCTCTCCGTCTTGCCCCAATCAAAGATCTGCATCGGAAACAAACAGAGTTTATAATCATGGCTCTAGGAAATAAAAGTAGCAGTTACACTGTGAGCTATGGCTGTTGGGAATCAGCTTACTGTGAAAGAAAAAACATGGAGCATACATAACAACTAAGGTAGTTGGGATCATAAGGCCTCTAATTTTGAAGAACAGCGGCCTGAAGGTGACTTAATATAATTATAATAATATGCCATTTAGCAGACGCTTTTATCCAAAGCGACTTACAGTCATTTGTGCATACATTTTTACGTATGGGTGGTCCCGGGGATCGAACCCACTACCCTTGCTCTACCAATTGAGCTACAGAGGACCAATGCCAGGAGACAGACAGCTTCATGACCAAGGCCAAGAGACAGTCAATCACATAGCCCTCAATCTCCTTAGTCTTCTACCCTGCAAAACAAACACAGCAGTCAAAAACAAAGCGAGTGTCTTTCGGACAAACGGTCATCAATTCATGGGACAATTCATGGGACAGAGAGACAGACCTAGCAGTGTTGGGCCCGGAAGTGCAAATAAATCAGGAAGAAGGAGGTGAGCTCTGATTGGTGGGAGGTCGGCTGATCCTTCTCCATGTGACCAATGTTCTCTTTCAAGATGCCCATCAGGGGACCAAGCTGGAGGAGGCACACTCATAATTGCACCAATTCAATACATGACCACACAGTGTGAACATGTTAGCCATTATTTATTTACTCCATTCTTACATATCACACAGGCTACTGCAAGTTAGGCACCACATGCCTGTTTGGAGTCCACCATCTTGCTGTAGCACTTGGTGAGGTTCGGCAGCAGGACCCTGGGGGGAAACCTTGGTGGCCACAGTGGTCCTGAGGGAGGCCAGTCACACGGCCAGCTGTGGGGTGGTGGTGGCATTCTCTGCCACCCGCGTCAGTCGAGCCACCTGGGGGACACATTACACTGGCATATCATTTCAGTATAACATGTTCCCTTAAGACGCATGTTAAAAAACAGATTATGTTTGTGTATGGGAGAGTAGACACCAACAGTAACTAGTATACCTAGGGTGTATTATGTGTCAATATTTTGGGGACAAAACCTGACAAAGTTCTATCCAAGTGTTTGAAGAAAAATATGAGTAATTGAGCTACCAAATGCATTGGTCTGTGAACTATGCTGCCTGTATCTACTGTAAACACAGAAACGTAGTCTGTGTACCTGGGTAGTTGTGGGATGGCGAGGGCCTTCAGAGTGCTGGCCACCTCAGCCATACACAGCAGGCCACTGCCAATCACGTTCTTCTCCTCCTCCGGTGACACAATTATCTCCACGGCCCGGTTCAGCACCGGTACAAACGCCTCCTGATGGTCCGAGCCAAAACTGCGGCACAGCAGCTTGAAGCTGTAAAGGGCCGTCTGCCTGTTGATGGCCTGCTCCTCCTCTTCCTCCTCCATGACCTTGCCGTGATCCCTGGCCAACGATGGCCAGCAGGTCACCGGTCAGGTCCAGAAGCACTGTCACCTGGGGTGAGAGGTCAAAGTTCAGGACTACCCCCAACTATGCAAAACCCTCCCACACAGAATGTCTTCCTCCTGCCACTGGGTGCTCTGCTGCAGCTTGCTGTTGAGCAGCCCCATGGCCTTCCGCTTCACAGGTTTTTCTTAAATATTATCACAACCTTGGTTAGCTTTATTTTCTATGACTGAGTAGAGAACAAGTCTCTCCATTTCTGAGGCAGACTTACTTTGTCCAGGACATTGTAAGCCTTATTGAGCAGGGCTCTACAGAACTTGGCAGTTGGTTTGTCAGTGTTCTCCTCCACACAGGGAGCCACAATGTGGCTGTAGAATGGCTCTCCTCCAGAAGACTAGACATCAGAACAAAAATGGGTTATAGGGATCTCTTATAAGATTATAAGATGTGTTTTTTTATTGTACCATCAAACAAATTGAAAACACCATTTCAAATCACCAATTCCTTGCACGACACATACGGTTTGTTAGTCTAAATGAGCCTCACCTTTGCTGTAGTTTCTGCAGAGAATCCTCCACGATGTCGCCGCACTCAGCCACCTGGAACACACACACACACACACACACACAGTTTAACAAGAAACCAGACTGATACATGACATTAAACATTCAACTTGAGTTAGCCCCAAATCATACAGTTACATAGCCTTTTAACAGATCTGTTTATGCCGTCTTGCCAATAGTTGACAAGGTGTTTACCAGATCTGTTTATGTGGTCCTGCAAATAGTGTAAATTGTCAAGACAGCACAAACAGATCTGGGAACCAGGCTAAAGTTATATTACCATTCCCACAAAGCTGCCGGAGGCCAAGAGTTGGGCCATGAAGGAGACGGAGAGGAACTTGAAGTGGCGCAGCTCCTTGCTGCCTTGAGCCTCCATGTTGAAGATCAGCTCCTCTGCAGTCTCCCCTACCTTCTTCTTGGCTGCCCTGAAACGCGTTGACCTCTTCACAGGTCCTGTATAAAACATCAATGGAGTATGGTGTAAAAAACCTGGTCCCCAAAGAGCACCTGTCTTGATGTCAGCGTTATTCAGATCCACACAGCACTCCTATCCTTTTTGGAATGGCCTTCACAACGGAGACAAAATGCATCGCAGGTTTGTTGAGTTTCTCACCGTCCTCTATGTTGCGGGGCAGCTCCATACTTCAGGATCTTGATGAGAGAGGTGAACTGATCCTCCACCTCAAACTCACAGCACACTTAGATCCAGAACTCCACATCCCTCTCCAACCTAGCATCCTGAGAAGAGACATACAAACATGGCAGCTTAAAGCATTTCCTTAAGATTGAGTAAAAAAACAATTGCAAACTCCAAAGACACTTGTCAATAGAGGTCATAGACCTACCTATGAACACTTTAGAAGTGGTATATTCCATTGTGTTGATATTTCAGTCAGTTATTTCAGTCAGGCTTTTCTCATGGCCTACCTCGTCTGTGGAGTGCTGCTTGAACGGGAGCAGCAGTAGGACCCAGAGGAAGCAGGCGGGCCCCAAGGTGGTCACCAGCTGGGACAGGATGGGCAGGCAGCGGTGCTCGGGCACATGGGGCAGTGCGTCGGTGAACACATGCACGAGGCGCGTTACCACTGCCTCCATGTGAGTGGTTGACTCGCCGTCGCCACTCTCATTGGCCTAGAGACAAGCATAACAGTACAGACATTTTAATGGAAAGTAGAGAGAAACTCAGCAACCACGCCAAACCAGTGTGCAGGTTGCACACAAAAAAACATCCTTCAAGAAACTGACAACATTTGATGTCATATCACCTGTGATGAATGTCCTAGAGCTGAAATAACCAAGAGCCAATGACACGCGACTCTCAGCTTTGGATCTCTAGTTTGATCTAGCATCCTTCCTTGTCCCAGAAGCTAACATTAGCAACTGGGGGGTTTACGAGAATGCACAAGACATTTGTTTTTGATTGGCAGTTATCACACACACATATCATGCCAACCAAAACTCCACATGACATATTATTAACATTCATAGCTTATTAGATGAGTGGAAGTGAGAAAATGGACAGGTCGTAGCTATTCTCCATCACTGACCGCTAGTTGGTTGACTCACCTTGATGAGGGCAGGGATGACCGTCAGGACTCTTGTTGATGACCTGAAAGCTGTAGGTGTCGTCCAGACGCATGATGTTGGCACCCATGAACGTGTAGATGGGCTTAATATTGTGCAGGACTTTCTCCTGGAAAAAGATTGGGGGGGGTCAAAGGTAATTGGGAGCACACTTTAGACTGGAAAAAGGTTTCTAATGGCTGAGAAATGGTTCTGTTATGGTTGAGAGACTGGTTCTGTGATGGCTGAGAGATGGTTGCCCCGTGTGTCTCAGTTGCAATGGCAGGGTTGTGGGTTCGATTCCCACGGGGACAAGTATGAAAAATGTATGCACTCACTACTGTAAATCGCTCTGGATAAGAGCGTCTGCTAAATAACTAAAATGTAATGGTTCTGTAATTTCTGAGAGATGGTTCTGTGAAGGTTGTGTGATGACTGTGTACAGTACTCACAGGGAAGATGCCAGAAGGAGCAGGGCATGATGGTGGGTCTGGGGCATGTCGGACACCCTCACACACTGCACCACAAGCTCCACGTTGAACTCATCCAGAACATCTGTGTGTGGAGGACAAACATAGTCAGTCACAGACACACACACCCTAAAAGCCTGGGGGGGTGCTCCTGGGCTAAAACAGGGTCTGTCTCCTCACCTTTGCTGACGGGTCCTCTGTCGGGGGAGAGCTTCTGGCAGACGTTGAGAAGACCGCTGAGGATGAGCTGCTTGGTGTACTCTAGGTCGCCTTGCTCCACGGTGGACGTCTCCAGACACCTGAGCGGCCAGACAGGAACATCACTTGGTCTACGTCCCAACATCCATCGTAGTATTCTAAATGGTATGCTAGTGTAGGTAATTGGACACATGGTTGGCCTAGCTCAGGCCAAGGCACTGAGAGACAGTGTTGCTGTTTGAACCTAAGAGAGGAGGCTGAAGAGAGCAGGAAACAGCATCTGAAGACTCTGCAACTACTTATGCTGCAGCAGCTCCAGGATTTGGGCTCCCGAGTGGCGCAGCGGTCTAAGGCACTGCATCTCAGTGCTTGAGGCGTCACTACAGACCCCCTGGTTCGATTCCAGGCTGTATCACAACCGGCCGTGACTGGGAGTCCCATAGGGCGACGCACAATTGGCCCAGCGACGTCCGTGTTTGGCCGGTGTAGGCTGTCATTGTAAATAAGAATTTGTTCTTAACTGACTTGCCTCGTTAAATAAAGGTTAAATAAATAAAGGATGAGAGTCACCCTCTGTTAGGACACAGCGCCCTCTTCCAGAACAAAAGCAAAGGACCTTGTGAAGATGCTGGAGGAAACAGGTACAAAAGTATCTATATCCACAGTAAAACGAGTCCTATATCGACGTAACCTGAAAGGCCGCTCAACAAGGAAGAAGCCACTGCTCCAAAACCGCCATAAAAAAGCCAGACTACGGTTTGCAACTGCACATGGGGACAAAGATCGTACTTTTTGGAGAAATGTCCTCTGGTCTGATGAAACAAAAATAGAACTGTTTGGCTATAATGACCATCGTTATGTTTGGAGGAAAAAGGGGGTAGCTTGCAAGCCGAAGAACAGATTTTTACATTTACATTTTTAGTGATTTAGCAGACGCTCTCATCCAGAGCGACTTACAGGAGCAATTAGGGTTAAGTTCCTTGCTCAAGGGCACAGACAGATTTTTCACCTAGTCGGCTCGGGGATTAGAACCAGCGACCTTTCGGTTACTGGCACAACGCTCTTAACCACTAAGCTACCTGCCGCCCCACCATCCCAACCGTGAAGCACGGGGGTAGCAGCATCATGCTGTGGGGGTGCTTTGCTGCAGGAGGGACTGGTGCACTTCACAAAATAGATGGCATCATGAGGAAGGAAGATTTGGTGGATATATTGAAGCAACATCTCAAGACATCAGTCAGGAAGTTAAAGCTTGGTCGCAAATGGGTCTTCCAAATGGACAATGACCCCAAGCATACTTCCAAAGTTGTGGCAAAATGGCTTAAGGACAACAAAGTCAAGGTATTGGAGTGGCCATCACAAAGCCATGACCTCAATCCTATAGAAAATGTGTGGGCAGAACTGAAAAAGCGTGTGCTAGCAAGGAGGCCTACAAACCTGACTCAGTTACACCAGCTCTGTCAGGAGGAATGGGCCAAAATTCACCCAACTTATTGTGGGAAGCTAGTGGAAGGCTACCCGAAATTGTTTGACCCAAGTTAAGCAATTTAAAGACAATGCTACCAAATACTAATTGAGTGTATATAAACTTCTGACCCACTGGGAATGTGATGAAATAAATCAAAGCTGAAATAAATCACTCTCTACTATTATTCTGACAATTCACATTCTTAAAATAAAGTGGTGATCCTAACTGACGTAAGACAGGGAAATTTTACTAGGATTAAATGTCAGGAATTGTTGAAAAACATAGTTTAAATGTATTTGGCTAAGGTGTATGTAAACTTCCGACTTCAACTGTAAATTTTACGCAAGGGTGGTCCCGGGAATCGAGCCCACAATCCTGACGTTGCAAGCACCATGCTCTATCAACTGAGCCATACAGGACCATTGATGACATGCTGATTATGTAATGAAAAATAACAACTAATCTGTCAACTTCCAATAGTTGTTATGTTCATAAATCATAGCTTCTATAACAATTACCTGAAGCCCCTGCAGCCAATTCCATCAGTTAGTGGGGCCCTTTACTTGATGAGCTGAATGACTCTGACAAACACTAGTCTCGTAATAGGGCACGGCACAGGCAAGTTTATCAGTGGATGTGAGGATTACAGGAAAGAAATACCAATAGACAAAATATCAAGCTATTTTCAGTTTTTACGTTAAGCATGCATAGCAGTGAGACAACTTCAGTTCTCAGAAGTACTAAATACAACACCTCCGACAAGTTATCCATCAAATGTAAACATATCAATAATGGATGGGGGGGACAGTGTAGGTAGACTATGAGGGGGTGGGGTACCTGTGTACAAGCCACTCTCTGCACTTCTGGGCAGGCTTGAGCAGGAAGTATGGGGACAGCCGTGTGAGAAACAGTGAGATGCCTGCATCCAGTTTCTCGTTGACCTCCTTGGACTGGACACCATGCTCCAGGCCCGCTGAGGCTTGGCTGAAGAGGGTCTCCTGGAACTCACTGAATGCAGGCTCGATGCCCAGGAGTTCCTCCAGCCCTGTGCACCCTGGGAACATGCAGGAGAAAAGACAGTGGTAAGGAAGACCAAGACATTAACAGTAAACATCAAGTTACAACATTCTTCTTCTGTGAATTTTATGGCAGACTACAACCCAAAAACGTGTATTGCCGCCACCAACTGGACAGGATAGGTAAAAAAAAACAAGGTAAAATAAAACCCATACGTGATAGGGAAAACTAACTTAATCCAGCCAAAATAAAACAGTAAAAAAACATTGACAAAACCAAAAAAAACACTGTCGTTCCTTCAAATCTCCCTATCTCCCATCTCAGGCTCTATGACCTGAGAGGGTGATACGGCTTGTGACAATACTCTATGCAACTCCTCCGCCAAGAAGTCTTTCAGTTCCAGGAACCGTTCCGCCGCATCCACAATGATATATACACTACCGGTCAAAAGTTTTAGAACACCTACTCATTCAAGGGTTTTTCTTTATTTTACTGTTTTCTACATTGTAGAATAATAGTGAAGACATCAAAACTATTAAAATAACACATATGGAATCATGTAGTAACCAAAAAAGTGCTATTCTTCAAATAGCCACCCTTTGCCTTGATGACAGCTTTTCACACTCTTGGCATTCTCTCAACCAGCTTCACCTGAAATGCTTTTCCAATAGTCTTGAAGGAGTTCCCACATATGCTGAGCACTTGTTGGCTGCTTTTCCTTTACTCTGCAGTCCCACTCATCCCAAACCATCTCAATTGGGTTGAGGTCGGGGGATTGTGGAGGCCAGGTCATCTGATGCAGCACTCCATCACTCTCCTTCTTGGTAAAATAGCCCTTACATAGCCTGGAGGTGTGTTGGGTCATTGTCCTGTTGAAAAACAAATGATAGTCCCACTAAGCCCAAACCAGATGGGACGGTGTATCGCTGCAGAATGCTGTGGTAGCCATGCTGGTTAAGTGTGCCTTGAATTCTAAATAAATCACTGACAGTGTCACCAGCAAAGCACCCCCACACCATAACACCTCCTCTTCCATGCTTTACGGTGGGAAATACACATGCAGAGATCATCCGTTCACCCACACCGCGTCTCACAATGACACGGCGGTTGGAACTAAAAATCTCCAATTTGGACTCCAGACCAAAGGACACATTTCCACCGGTCTAATGTCCATTGCTCGTATTTCTTGGCCCAAGCAAGTCTCTTCTTTGCAGTGGTTTCTTTGCAGCAATTCGACCATGAAGGCCTGATTCACACAGTCTCCTCTGAACAGTTGATGTTGAGATGTGTCTGTTACTTGAACGCTGTGAAGCATTTATTTGGGCTGCAATTTCTGAGGCTGGTACCTCTAATGAACTGATCCTCTGCAGCAGAGGTAACTCTGGGTCTTCCATTCCTGTGGTGGTCCTCATGAGAGCCAGTTTCATCATAGCGCTTCATGGTTTTAGCGACTGCACTTGAAGAAACTTTCAAAGTCCTTGAAATATTCCGGATTGACTGACCTTCATGTCTTAAAGTAATGATGGACTGTTGTTTCTCTTTGCTTATTGGAGCTGTTCTTGCCATAATATGGACTTGGCCTTTTACCAAATAGAGCTATCTTCTGTATACACAACTGATTGGCTCAAACACATTAAGAAGGAAAGAAATTCCACAAATTAACTTTTAAGGCACAGCTGTTAATTAAAATGCATTCCAGGTGACTACCTCATGAAGCTGGTTGAGAGAATGCAAAGAGTGTGCAAAGCTGTCATCAAGGCAAAGGAATCTCAAATATATTTTGATTTGTTTAACACTTTTTTGGTTACTACATGATTCCATATGTGTTATTTCATAGTTTTGATGTCTTCACTATTATTCTACAATGTAGAAATTAGTAAAAAGTAAGAAAAACCCTTGAATGAGTAGGTGTTCTAAAACGTTTGGCCGGTAGTGTATTTTCCTGGACTTCCTCTCCACCTTGGCAGTGCCATTAATCACCATAGCTATAAAGGCCACCTTCTTAAGCGTTAACATTTCTTAGTCCTGCTGTTGAACGGCAACCCCTGCAGCCTTCAGTGAAGGCCTATCCACCACCATGGACTAAGGAGCACCACTCAAACCCTCAATCAACCCTTTTAACAGCCGCTGCATTTGAAATGCTCTGGACAGCCCTGACTTAGGCCACCTCATTCTCTTTCACCCATGTTGGGCATTCCAAAGACGTGGCTTCATGGTTCCCACCACAATTCCAACATGTCACATTTTCATCACTTTTAAAACCACATATGTTATTTTCCACAACTTGGACATCTCGGCTTCTCCTTTCTGCAAACACTTGAAACATGTCCAAAAGCTTTACAGTGGTCACACAGCATTGGTCTAGGAACAAATGCTCTGACTTCGTAGTTTATATATCCCAACTGCATTTGAGTAGGGAGAGACGCCATATCAAAAAAACAAAAAGAACAGAGACTTCACTTTTTCTCCATTCACCACACGATTCATCCGACGATCATCAACCACTCTGCAACAACGCCAGATATTACCCCCTTGAGGGGTGCCCTGTTCCGAAGAGACACATCAAACTTCTCAAATCGGGTGAGACGCAAAACACGCTCCTTCTGAGCCTCAAAATAACAAAAAATCAAAACAAGCCAGCCTCTCGTAAAACTCACAGCATTCACTTTACCCACCAGTTTGGATATCTCAAATGGTTTATTCAAAATTGGTATTCCAGTCAGCTGCTCCTCGTTAATAAAACGTACTCCTACAATATAATGAGTGGCATTCTCATCACTGTATGCTCCGTTTTCTATTGTTTTGGACAATATTCCTATTCTCCTTGATTCCCCCTGATTATATTCACGCTCCACATCAGCGTCCACTTCCGCCATCTTTCTAGCCAGCTGCTAGCTTATAAACGTCCAGCTTTGACAACAGTAGTTATTCGCTACTACATTACTCGGGCCATTCTTCTGTAGATTTAAAAACACAACATAGGAGCGATATAGCTAAAACATTATTATTGTAAAGTTAGTTATTGTAGTTACCTCGTTTCTGCACTCCTATTTACCACATGTGCGATTTCTTTTGAATTCAAAATAAAAATACTTTCAAATTCTGATGGTATTTTATTTCCGGTTCACGAAATGTACTTCAAAATAAAAGTGGCCAAACCACAACCCTTCTCTATTTCTTAAGTTAAAAAAAAATTATATATATATACTGTATTCAATGTAGTGAAAATACACAGCAGTCATTTTAGATGCTTCAAATAACATAAAAAGCTGTTGTCCGTGTAGATAAGAAAACAAAAGTACCCTATGTTTTACCCCAGTCCAGGGTGGCGGTAATGCACCAGTGAAGTTTGTTTACCGCCGCCATAAAACATCAGAAGAATATATGTGGTTTCATCACCGTGGGCCGCGAAGTAGTAGAGATTAGAGGACTGTCGATAACGTTACTCTTGTGAGATTTTTTAAATGATTTTTTTCAGTTTTGTTTTATCATGGTTATGTTGAGAGTCATGTGTAAATGAAACGTTACTTGTGTTTGTATTTGGAGAGCTTGCCAAGAAACGTTGTCAAACTAACGTTAGCTAGCTAATGGTGTCCTCCACGCTACTTAGTTTAGCTAGTTATATGACGGCGAAATGCTAATGTCCTGAGAAATCACTGCGCATCACCTTCCCATCAGCACAGCCAGGTAAGTGGACACATCCACACAGTATAATATTACTTTATGACAGTGTTGTTTACGGTCATTGGTTGTTTGACAGTTCATTTTTCGCGGGATTCCGCCCACTTCAAATAACCATTTAGCGTGAGGCTCCCTGCCTACCTTGAACCCTGCACTGATTGAGGGGATTCGATTATCTGTCCCGGG
The DNA here is from genome assembly GCF_020615455.1 of Coregonus clupeaformis. Taxonomy (NCBI): domain Eukaryota; kingdom Metazoa; phylum Chordata; class Actinopteri; order Salmoniformes; family Salmonidae; genus Coregonus; species Coregonus clupeaformis. The sequence goes on along the minus strand of NC_059192.1, from coordinate 18,348,145 downwards.
GTGCCCCGGTGTAGGAGTTTGTATAGGGTGAAAAGTGATGGCATTCGTTTTGGAACCGAGGCTGCGTTCAGTACGTTTTTACGTTCTGGAACGTTCAATTGAACGGAAACGGCACTGTGCTAAACGACCAGTTGAAACATGGGAGGGGTTGGGTTGGGGAACCCAGGCAGGAAAGCCACAAACAGGAGCAAACTTAAGTTAGTTCAAGAACGTGTCGTTTAGTACTAACCATTCTGCAACATAGCAAACGTTCACGCGAACTTAACGCACCTCTGGTGCCCTTCTCTGGCCGACGCTGAAGTCGGCTCAAAACAGAAGTGATGTAGGTTTAGCACGTGGAGTAATTAGTTGCTTTTGATATAAACGCTTTATCTGCCTCCCCAATGAAAACTAGTTAGAAATTCTAAAATATGTTTTATGGAAAATAGGTGTATGTTTCTGAATGATGCAGCATTCAGCCTTGACAACATGGCCGAGCGCGCAGATGACTGTTCAGTATTCACTGTTCCATCAGTCACTGTTATACGTTATTCACTGTGTATTTATCCTTGTCACTATTTAAATATTTTCTTTAACTCTACATTGTTGGAAAATAACCGGTTAGTCTACACCTGTTGTTTACGAAGCATGTGACAAGTCAAATTTGATTTCGATTTGAGAGGGGAGATCCTCCTGCTCCGCTTTTGCCCATAGACTGGTGCACCGCGGTTCAGCTTAATCAAACTCCATCAATGATTCGTTCAAGTTTGAAAAGGCTACTGGAGTGACATTTACCAAAGATGAGTGTGTGTAGCTACATGAGTTGCAAATTCTGGACGAAAGATCAATAAACACTAGTAGCTATTTCTCCAACTTTGTTGGAGGAAGACATTTTGGAATTACACTTTTTAATGACTGGGGAATTTTTACAGTTCATAGCTTCCAGCTCTTGTGGCCACTTCCAACCTTGAGGGATAGATGCTATTTAGATTGGGTAGTTTTAGGCCAGTGGTCTCCAACCTTTTCTAGCATGAGAGCTACTTTAAAAAAATGAAATGTGTGGAGCTATTAATTTTTTTCCTAGCTTTCAAATAGGCACATTCTTCTCTTTTCTCCCCTGCAACAAGTGAAAGTAGTGCTCTGTTTTCTGTAATACATCTGGTAAAATAATGCTTAGTAAATAAACTCTAAGGGGGGCCCTATAAAATCAGATTTTTACCCCAAATTGTTTTCTCAGTTTTATTTTAACTGGTTTTAGATTATTGTTTTTTCACTCTGAAATTTATAATTGTTCATAGAGAAACAATGACGTTTGATGTTAAGTACATGTCAATGGTGAAATCCAATTCTTTTTTTTAGGTCTGGAACAAAAGTTAAAACTTTTAGTGTAATTCCCCTTTAATTGACCGTCTGGCCCTTTTAATTGCGAATCAAGCAAGTGCAGAATGTGCTGTCTTTGCTGGTCAAGCAATGGTTATTTCTGTACAGCTGATGCTCATTTCATGGCAAAGTTAGCAAATTACAAGTAATAGATCCTCATGATCTACTTCTGCCAGGTAAGCCTACTTTGCAGCAGTGGTGTAAAAGTACTTTATTTTAAAGTACTACTTAAGTATTTTTTTGGGGTATCTGTACTTTACATAACTATTTATATTTTGGACTACTTTTACTTCACTACATTCGTAAAGAAAAGAACGTAATTTTTTATACATTTTCCCTGACCCAAAAGTACTCGTTACATTTTTTTTATGCTTAGAAGGACATGAAAATGGTCCAATTCAGGCACTTATCAAGAGAAAATCCCTACCTCCTCTGATCTGGCAGAGTCCCTAAACACACATGCTTCATTTGTAAATGATGCTGGAGTGTGTCCGTGGCAATCGTAAATAAAACAAGAAAATTGTGAATATTTGCTTAATAAAAGGAATTTGAAATGATTTACAGTGCATTCGGAAAGTATTCAAAATTGCCCTCGCTAGAAGCCTGTGTTTCAGACATAAGGAAGTGGATGGCTGAAAACTTTTTACTTTTAAACTCGGACAAAACAGAGATGCTTGTTCTAGGTCCCAAGAAACAAAGAGATCTTCTGTTAAATCTGACAATTCATCTTGATGGTTGTAAAGTCGTCTCAAATAAAACTGTGAAGGACCTCGGTGTTACTCTTGACCCTGATCTCTCTTTTGACGAACATATCAAGACTGTTTCAAGGACAGCTTTTTTCCATCTACGTAACATTGCAAAAATCAGACATTTTCTGTCCAAAAATGATGCAGAAAAATTAATCCATGCATTTGTTACTTCTAGGTTAGACTACTGCAATGCTCTATTTTCCGGCTACCCGGATAAAGCACTAAATAAACTTCAGTTAGTGCTAAATACGGCTGCTAGAATCCTGACTAGAACCAAGAAATTTGATCATATTACTCCAGTGCTAGCTTCCCTACACTGGCTTCCTGTTAAGGCAAGGGCTGATTTCAAGGTTTTACTGTTAACCTATAAAGCGTTACATGGGCTTGCTCCTACCTATCTTTCCGAGTTGGTCCTGCCGTACATACCAATACGTACGCTACGGTCACAAGACCCAGGCCTCCTAATTGTCCCTAGAATTTCTAAGCAAACAGCGGGAGGCAGGGCTTTCTCCTATAGATCTCCATTTTTATGGAACAGTCTGCCTACCCATGTGAGAGACGCAGACTCGGTCTCAACCTTTAAGTCTTTACTGAAGACTTATCTCTTCAGTAGGTCATATGATTGAGTGTAGTCTGGCCCAGGAGTGTGAAGGTGAACGGAAAGGCTCTGGAGCAACGAACAGCCCTTGCTGTCTCTGCCGGGCCGGTTCCCCTCTCCACTGGGGTTCTCTGCCTCTAACCCTGTTGCAGGGGCTGAGTCACTGGCTTGCTGGTGCTCTTTCATGCCGTCCCTGGGAGGGGTGCGTCACTTGAGTGGGTTGAGTTACTGACGTGATCTTCCTGTCTGGGTTGGCGCCCCCCCTTGGTTTGTGCTGTGGTGGAGACCTCTGTGGGCTATACTCGGCCTTGCCTCAGGATTGTAAGTTGGTGGTTGAGGATATCCCTCTAGTGGTGCGGGGCTGTGCTTTGGCAGAGTGGGTGGGGTTATATCCTTCCTGTTTGGCCCTGTCCGGGGTTTCTTCGGATGGGGCCACAGTGTCTCCGGACCGCTCCTGTCTCAGCCTCCAGTATTTATGCTGCAGTAGTTTATGTGTCGGGGGCTGGGGTTAGTTGGTTATACCTGGAGTACTTCTCCTGTCTTATCCAGTGTCCTGTGTGAATTTAAGTATGCTCTCTCTAATTCTCTCGTTCTCTCTTTCTCTCTGAGAACCTGAGCCCTAGGACCATACGTCAGGACTACCGGGCATGATGACACCTTGCTGTCCCCAGTCCGCCTGGCCTTGCTGCTATTCCAGTTTCAACTGTTCTGCCTGCGGTTACGAAACCCCTACCTGTCCCAGACCTGCTGTTTTCAACTCTTAATGATCGGCTATGAAAAGCCAACTGAGAGACCTGAGCCCTAGGACCATACGTCGGGACTACCGGCCGTGGTGACTCCTTGCTGTCCCCAGTCCGCCTGGCCTTGCTGCTATTCCAGTTTCAACTGTTCTGCCTGCGGTTATGGAACCCCTACCTGTCCCAGACCTGCTGTTTTCAACTCTTAATGATCGGCTATGAAAAGCCAACTGAGATTTATTCCTGATTATTATTTGACCATGCTTGTCACTTATGAACATTTTTGAACATCTTGGCATGGTTCTGTTATAATCTTCACCCGGCACAGCCAGAAGAGGACTGGCCACCCCTCATAGCCTGGTTCCTCTCTAGGTTTCTTCCTAGGTTTTCGCCTTTCTAGGGAGTTTTTCCTAGCCACCGTGCTTCTACACCTGCATTACTAGCTGTTTGGGGTTTTAGGCTGGGTTTCTGTACAGCACTTCGAGATATTAGCTGATGTAAGAAGGGCTATATAAAATAAAATTGAATTGAAAAAAAATTTGAATATTCAGACCCCTTCCCTTTTTGCACATTTTGTTACGTTACAGCCTTATTCTAAAATGTATTAAAACATTTTGTTTGCTTATCAATCTACACACAATACCCCATAATAACAAAGCGAAAACAGTAAAAAAAAAAAAACTGATACCTTATTTGCATAAGTATTCACACCCTTTGCAATGAGACTCGAAATTGAGCTCAGGTGCATCCTGTTTCCATTGATCATCCTTGAGATCTTTCTACAACTTGATTGGAGTCCACCTGTGTTAAATTCAATTGATTGGACATGATTTGGAAAGGCACACACCTGTCTATATAAGGTCCCACAATTGACAGTGCATGTCAGAGCAAAAACCAGGCCATGAGGTCGTAGGAATTGTCCGTAGAGCTCCGAGACAGGATTGTGTCGAGGCACAGGCTTGGGGAAGGGTACCAAAACATTTCTGCAGCATTGAAGGTCCCCAAGAACACAGTGGCCTCCATCATTCTTAAATGGAAGAAATTTGGAACCACCAAGACTCTTCCTGGAGCTGGCTGTCCGGCCAAACTGAGCAATCGGGGGAGAAGGGCCTTGGTCAGGGAGGTGACCAAGAACCCGATGGTCACTCTGACAGAGTTCCTCTGTGGAGATGGGAGAACCTTCCAGAAGGACAACCATCTCTGCAGCACTCCACCAATCAGGCCTTTTTGGTAAAGTGGCCAGACGGAAGCCACTCCTCAGTAAAAGCCACATGACAGCCCACTTGGAGTTTGCCAAAAGGCACTTAAAGGACTCTCAGACCATGAGAAACAAGATTCTCTGATCTGATGAAACCAAAATTGAGCTCTTTGGCCTGAATGCCAAGTGTCACGTCTGGAGGAAACCTGGCACCACCCTTACGGTGAAGCATGGTGGTGGCAGTATCATGCTGTGGGGATGTTTTTTAGCGGCAGGGACTGGAAGACTAGTCAGGATTGAGGGAAAGATGAATGGAGCAAAGTACAGAGAGATCCTTGATGAAACCCTGCTCCAGAGCACTCAGGACCTCAGACTGGGGCAAAGGTTCACCTTCCAACAGGACAACGACCCTAAGCACACAGCCAAGACAACACAGGAGTGTCTTCGGGACACGTCTCTGAATGTCCTTGAGTGGCCCAGCCAGAGCCCGGACTTGAACCCGATCGAACATCTCTGAAGAGACCTGAAAATAGCTGTGCAGCGACGCTCCCCATCCAACCTGCCAGAGCTTGAGAGGATCTGCAGAGAAAATTGGAGAAACTCCCCAAAACAGGTGTGCCGAGCTTGTAGCATCATACCAAAGAAGACTTGAGGCTGTAATCGCTGCCAAAGGTGCTTCAACAAATTACTGAGTAAAGGGTCTGAATACTTATGTAAATGTGATATTTCAGTTTATTTATATTTTACTTTGTCTTTATGGGGTATTGTATGTAGATTGATTAGGGTATTTAATATTTTAAAAAAAAATCAATTTTAGAATAAGGCTGTAATGTAACAAAATGTGGAAAAAGCCAAGGGGTCTAAATAGTTTCCCTATGCACTATAACTTGGCAGTCAACTTTGGCGTTGCAGCTTCTTTTAGTATTTTTTTCAATGCTAGATTCTTTAGGTTCATCCAGATTCTAATAAAGCAATTGACTAAGATTTCTTAGTTGTAAGAATTTAAAGAAATTGCTCTTGGATAACCCACATTTTTCTTGTAATTTATTTAATGACAGAAGAGAGCCGTTATAATATATATGCTCAAAATTCATGATGCCATTTTGGAAAGAGGACTTAAAGGTATTTATTGTCTTTAAATGCTGGAGATAATGTTGGGTTGTTCCAAATAGGTGTGCCTGACGCTATGGGTTTCTTCCATTTCATGAATAGGCGATATGCACAGTCGAGCATGACCAATTTCCGGTTAAATCTCAGGATGGATGTAAACTTCCGGTTATCGTAGAATGCTGTGCTACCGTATGCTAGCATTGAATGCTTGTCGTGAAAAACATCCGAAACGGTTAATTTTCGTCGTTGTTGTTTATCTTAATGTTAATGTTTTTACTTGTAATACTTCGTCTTGACTTATAACACGATGACGTGTAAACGTACGAAAGTGTCCTTTCAAAAACGGGATGACAGCTCTTCCAGCCATCACTGCTGTGTGCCGCAATGTACAGTGTCTGCCAGATGCAATTCTTCTGTTAGTTTTTTTTACTTTTCCCAAAGACTGTGAATTACATAAACGGTGGGTGATTAACATTCGACGAGTCAACTTTCTTACAACAAACACACGAGTCTGCAGCCGACACTTTCAAAGTAAAGATGTGATAGAGCCTCCGACTCCAGCTGGGCGCAGACGTCTGAAGAAGGGAGCTGTTTCATGCCTGTGATGAGTAACTGTCCCTGGACTTGCCAACAATAACAATGGCTTTCCTTCAATTTGTGTAGGCCATGGTCAAATCTCAGGAACTTGCAGTCTATGTAGCTGGCTACATTTGGGCGTTTCATTTCAACTAGACCAAATGATGGTCGCTCAAGTGGGTCATATACCAGCCCATCAGGCGACTCACCTAGCCAAGGTGCGTCCGGATGCATGACTAGCCCACACTTTGTCAGATTAAGATTTTTTAGAACTGCATAGTCCTTCAATGCACCTGCTTCCATTTCCAGCCCCCTTTTCATTAGTGGTGTTTGTCTTGTCCCTCTGATAATTCTTTCTGCCAGTTTTTCTGCTGTGCTTGTACCTCTAACATGGCTTACCTCCCGGAAATGTGAAGCAGTCACTCTCTCCTTCCTCAGTGAATGCCACTCGGGTGTTTCACTTTGGCATCTGGTTGCTTCCTCAATCAGGTGTGACTGTGACAAAGTCACAGACCGAGAACTGAGGTGAAGCTTTTCTTGATCCGTCATGATCTCGTATGAACAGTCTGTTGGTTGTAAATGGTAACCGTCCAGTGGCACTTTTGGGAACGGTGGTGCATCCTCATGGATGACAACACTGTCAGGTGGAGGTGGTGGGTGTTGATATGACAGGATACTGCCAATTTGTACCTTGCCAAAAATGGAGTCCACGAGTGGTTTGTCAGGTGTGATGTTCATTCTGCAGATAAGGGGAAGAGAGTCTGGTTCCATGTCAGCATAGGCAGGTAGTGGGTTGAGGGTTGATGGGTCTGGTAGCTCACCGCTGTAGCCCTTGTAAAGTGTAGATCTGGAATAACAATATCAGGAAAAGTAAAGGGTTCACTAGGAAATACACCAGAATCTAACAGCGATTAATAACATTTATTTCGCAACACATTGTAGTCTGCCTATTTTAATTGGACTCTGCATACCTAATTCCCCTTGCCGGAGTAGCATCTGGTTTGGGCTTCACTACAACCATGGCATCCACAGGTCCTGGCTTCACTCCCTATTTATTTATGAGATGGTATTAGGAGAGATGCTAGTATGCATGTGACACAACTGTCTGGTATTGAAATGATACAAACCATTGTTCGTGGTTTATGCCACTTCTGCTCTGTTTCAGTGCACGAAAGTACAGGAGGGACGACAGACATGCCACATTCAGAGTAATGGGCATTCTGAAATAGTAATGCAACCAAATGATTGCATATCCCACACCCAGCCACACAGAAACAATAGCTTTTAACAAGCACAACTGGCTGTGAATCACGCAATGTCATCTGAAATACACAGAAGCATAATTTAATGGGTTTTGAAAGACGAGGGTCTACAGCAGCAGGAGTAGGAGCAAAACTTGTTCTTTCTACTTTTTACTGGTGTAAGCAACTTATCTACTGTCTCGTGTGACTTTTGTGCTTTCTGCATCACTTTCCTACTGTCTTGCACCACTTGGCTATACTGTCTCCCACCACTTACCTATTGTCTTGTGCCATTTACCTACCTTCAAACAGTATTGGCAGAGCAGTAGGTGAGTGGTGCAACATTGTAGCCTAGTACCAATAACAACAGTAGAGTGAAGGTTTTGCTCCTAATTCCTCTTGAAAAGTAGAAACATCAAGTACAAAAGCAAGGAAGTTGGGCCATATGTTTATAAAGAAAGAAGTAAAGATGACAGGACAGTTTTGAGTAGAACATCAGCAGTTTGAAGAATAGCTGAGTGGAATATGTTACTGTCATTGCAGTCATCAAGTCAGGAAAAAGTAGTAATCTCATTATTGTTTACATTTCAAACCAAACTCCAATTTGTTTACAACAGACCCAACAACAGAGCATGGCAATTCCCACTCAGCTACCCTGGTCTGTATTAGGCTACCACTGTTCAGCTATCGTGAAAACCACGAAAGTTCTAAAGTGTTCTCTTAGCAATGGCAATCAAAGCTGTGGTAACATTAAACGAGTAAAACGTGTTGAACGGAACCTTGAACAAGTTCAACAGAACTTTGAACGTGTCACTTAATCTAGTCCTACTCTCAGCTGGTGTGGTGGCTTTAGTTTCTTCATTGAGCGGTAGCAGTGGGCTCTCACAGAGATCTCATTTGTAGCCCTGTTTTTACCTGATACTTTCATAAAAGTACAAACACATGAAGTGAGAGGTACAGTGGGGGAAAAAGTATTTAGTCAGCCACCAATTGTGCAAGTTCTCCCACTTAAAAAGATGAGAGAGACCTGTAATTTTCATCATAGGTACACGTCAACTATGACAGACAAAATGAGGAAAAAAAATCCAGAAAATCACATTGTAGGATTTTTAATGAATTTATTTGCAAATTATGGTGGAAAATAAGTATTTGGTCAATAACAAAAGTTTCTCAATACTTTGTTATATACCCTTTGTTGGCAATGACACAGGTCAAACGTTTTCTGTAAGTCTTCACAAGGTTTTCACACACTGTTGCTGGTATTTTGGCCCATTCCGCCATGCAGATCTCCTCTAGAGCAGTGATGTTTTGGGGCTGTCGCTGGGCAACACGGACTTTCAACTCCCTCCAAAGATTTTCTATGGGGTTGAGATCTGGAGACTGGCTAGGCCACTCCAGGACCTTGAAATGCTTCTTACGAAGCCACTCCTTCGTTGCCCGGGCGGTGTGTTTGGGATCATTGTCATGCTGAAAGACCCAGCCACGTTTCATCTTCAATGCCCTTGCTGATGGAAGGAGGTTTTCGATACATGGCCCCATTCATTCTTTCCTTTACACGGATCAGTCGTCCTGGTCCCTTTGCAGAAAAACAGCCCCAAAGCATGATGTTTCCACCCCCATGCTTCACAGTAGCTATGGTGTTCTTTGGATGCAACTCAGCATTCTTTGTCCTCCAAACACGACGAGTTGAGTTTTTACCAAAAAGTTATATTTTGGTTTCATCTGACCATATGACATTCTCCCAATCCTCTTCTGGATCATCCAAATGCACTCTAGCAAACTTCAGACGGGCCTGGACATGTACTGGCTTAAGCAGGGGGGACACGTCTGGCACTGCAGGATTTGAGTCCCTGGCGGCGTAGTGTGTTACTGATGGTAGGCTTTGTTACTTTGGTCCCAGCTCTCTGCAGGTCATTCACTAGGTCCCCCCGTGTGGTTCTGGGATTTTTGCTCACCGTTCTTGTGATCATTTTGACCCCACGGGGTGAGATCTTGCGTGGAGCCCCAGATCGAGGGAGATTATCAGTGGTCTTGTTTGTCTTCCATTTCCTAATAATTGCTCCCACAGTTGATTTCTTCAAACCAAGCTGCTTACCTATTGCAGATTCAGTCTTCCCAGCCTGGTGCAGGTCTACAATTTTGTTTCTGGTGTCCTTTGACAGCTCTTTGGTCTTGGCCATAGTGGAGTTTGGAGTGTGACTGTTTGAGGTTGTGGACAGGTGTCTTTTATACTGATAACAAGTTCAAACAGGTGCCATTAATACAGGTAACGAGTGGAGGACAGAGGAGCCTCTTAAAGAAGAAGTTACAGGTCTGTGAGAGCCAGAAATCTTGCTTGTTTGTAGGTGACCAAATACTTATTTTCCACCATAATTTGCAAATAAATGCATTAAAATTCCTACAATGTGATTTTCTGGAAATGTTTTTCTCATTTTGTCTGTCATAGTTGACGTGTACCTATGATGAAAATTACAGGCCTCTTTCATCTTTTTAAGTGGGAGAACTTGCACAATTGGTGGCTGACTAAATACTTTTTTCCCCCACTGTATATACACATGATTAAACTTTATTTAAAGCATGATTAACCTGAAGCAGGACGGAGTCATGACTTAAAACACCAAAGCAAGGCTTCTAGCTCAGGCTAGCTAGCGTTAGCATATTACCTTCAAAGTTGCAAAGAAAAGAAGAAACATAACATTTGAAGCCTTTATCCAGTTTGCTACGTGGTGTCGTACTGGATGTCCGGACGACCCTCCGTATATCATTAACAGATACTTTAGGCACTCCAGCAAACACCTTGTAAACTTCATCTCTGCCATCATAACGGTCTACTGTCACAGTCTGTTTTTTTTCCGGTAACCGGAAATGCCCAAGCATTTGCGTGCATAGAGCCTATTGATGGACATTTTCCCAAATTTGAATTTAAAATCATTGGGTTGTGTTTTTTTATTTTAAAGCCTTGGACCAACACAAAGTAGTGAAATATGTATTTTTAATTCATAGGCTATTACATTTATGGCTTCAATACTCCTCCAAGCACTAGGATGGTCTGCTGTCCATTGTTTAAGTGAACACGGTTGTGTGGCCCAGTAATACATTTTCATATGAGGTAGTCCAAGACCTCCAGCTTTAAGGTAAGTGTAAAACATTCAATTTAGCTCTTGTTCTTTCCATTCCAAATAAAATCGGAGAGTAGGCCATTTTATTTTCTTAAAGAAGTTGGATGGAATTGAAACTGGTAAGGCTTGGAATAAATACATCAACCTTGGTAATATATTCATTTGGATTATGTTCACCCTACCCAACATAGAAATGTGAAGAGTTCTCCATCTCTGAACAACGGATTTAATCTTATCTTATAAAGGAGAGTAGTTAATTTTATAGGCCTCCTCCAAATGGCATGGTATCAATACATCCAAGTATTTCATGTGTCTTTGTCAATTTCCACTGAAATCTACTTTCCAAGTTTGAAAAGTCATAACTGAAATAATGCTAATTTTCTAATTTTCTCCCAAATCACTTTGAATCCTGATACAGCATCATACATGTCCAACAGTTGCAAAATAAATGACGACAGAGAATGTTCTGGTTCAGATAAATACAGTAAAATGTAATCTGCATACAATGATATCACATGTTCTCCACCAATCTCTATTCCCAGGATTGAGCCATGGGTTCTGATTATTATTGATGCTAGGAGTTCCGTGGCTAAAGCAAATAAATAACTGGACAGAGGGCATCCCTGTCTTGTTCCTCTTGATAACTTAAATTGATCTTAGATTTGTCCATTTGTTCTTATAGCTGCTTTGGGGGATTTATACAATAGCTCAATCCAGGAAATAAATACCAGACCAAAACTAAAAGACTGCCACCAAATATGCCCATACCACTCTATCGAACGCTTTTTCAGCATCCAATGATATTGCCACTTTTGGAACGTTCAAGTTCCTGGTATGAAGACATCCTATTCCGTATGAACCCTGTTTGATCTAAGTGAATCAACTTTTTTATTACACTGAACAAAAATATAAACGCAACATGCTACAATTTCAATGATTTTACTGGGTTAGTTCATATAAGCAAATCAGTCAATTGAAATAAATTCATTATGCCCTAATCTATGGATTTCATGTGACTGGGAATACAGATATGCATCTGTTGGTCACAGATACCTTAAAGGTAGGGGCATGGATCAGAAAACCAGTCAGTTTCTGGTGTGACCACCATTTGCCTGTTCACTAACAAGGATGTAAACAAATTTGTGTACAACATTTGAGAGAAATATGCTTTTTGTGTGTAAACATTTCTGGGGATCTTTTATTTTAGCTCATGAAACATGGGACCAACACTTTAGATGTTGGGTTTTATATTTTTGTTCAGTGTACTATTTCTATGCGAAAAGCCAATACCTTAGCAATGATTTTATAATCCACATTCAAAAGTGAGACTGGGCGGAAGGATCGGCATGACAATGGATCCTTATCTTTCTTTTTTAAGTAGGGTGATTGTAGCCAAACATAGTGATTGGGTAAGTTAATTTTTCTGTAGAGCTGCATTAGCATAAGTAACATAGGCTTTAGTAATTTGGGACAATAGTGTCTGTAAAAGTCCACTGGGAATCCATCATTACCAGGAGATTTCCCATTTTGTAGACTATGGCCTCCACCAGCTCACTTAGGGAAATGTTTCTATCATACTCATTTTCTCTGGTTCAGTTATAATTGGTAAGTTGGCCTCATTAAGGAATGTGTCTTTCTTTGAACTTTCGGTTTGAAAATGTTTTAAAGACTGAGTGAGTTCATTTCAGAAATCCATTGTTATGCTACCATCTGGGGGTTTTAATGCTGTAGATGGTACGTTCCTCCTCTTTCTTAATTTGCCAAGCAAGCATTTTCCCCACACTTTCACCTTGCTCAACATTTTGTTGTTTGGATTTCAGGGCAGCTATCTCTGTAGAGCAGGTGTTTTTATTATGTTATATTCAAAGTGTTCAACTGTTGAAGGGTGTCAACATTTCTATTTAATCTGTGTTTTCTTTCTAAATCGTGAATTTTCTGTTCTTGTATTTCTAATTATTTATTGGTCTTTTTCTTATGTGAAGAGTAAGACATGACGCAACCTCTCATGCTTTAACAGCTTCCAAGACAACAGTTGGGCATACTTCATTATAGACATGTTTTTTTTTAAATAAATGTAGATTTGTGTGTTGAGATTTGAGGTAAACTCTTCGGTCCTTTAATAAAAACCTGCTGTATGTAAAATAGTGTGCGCTATAGCTTGGGAAAGAAATGTGACTGGATGACATGTTTCTTTCCAACATTAGGGCTGCTTTCCTAAAGAAGTTAAATCCGCTTCGTGTTTTGTTTCCTTGTCACGATACTAACAAGTATCGCGATACTGGTATCGTCCCGCCCCTAAAAAGTACTTTTGCATATTCAGGAGTTGGTCCTAATGGACCATCGATTAACACTGAAAGTTGTGATAGACCATCAAGAATGGTTGCCTGGCTACCCAGACTCATTGCTCCGGCCGAACGCCACACCACGCTCGTTTTTGTTTCTTCTTCGCAATTTGACTCCGCCCCCCTGACCCTTCAAGAACGCAAACCCGTTCGGACCGTCTGATTGGGTCCAGAAACCGGTGGGTTGGGCCAGAACCAGAACACACGTGGGTAAAGCAACATTTTGAAAATTCGTCATTGCCTTTTTATACTCAGGCTTTTGATACTGGTTAGAGATGATCCAATTGCTGAGGACTTTGTTTTGTACAATCCCGCTTGTCACCACAAACTATTTAAATGATGGCAGACTGAAGTATGTAGCGATCGATAGAGCAGCGGAAGAATTCAGTGTGTCGTCAGGCAACGAGAATGGCATTGAGTTATTCTGTCTACACAGAAGTTCTTGTTTTTCCTGAGTCCTGCCATTGATTATTTGTATCACTGAATACTGTTAAATGCATACAATTATTGTGAATCATCAGATCAATATAATAGTTTGATTTAAACATTGACATGCTTTGCAAGAAGAACGATTTCCCTAATAATCCTGTTTACATGGACACATCTGACATCAGCCTACCTGATGGGACTTTGATAAATGCAGGAAATTGCCAATCAAAATAAATGTTCTACCATAGCAACCATGTTATTTTTGGAAGCCTATATGTATGAACTATTTCTAAGAAGCATACTTTCAGTTTTTCTGAACTCACTTCACTCGCGGAGAACCGGGAGGCTGCTGGTGCTGGCACGTGCAGATGAAATACACTGCTGGAACTCCGATTTAAGCAGTTTACATGTCGTAATAATTAGAAAGATTAAAACCAGGTGTTTTAATCGGCGTATGCTTACTTCGATTATGACCTTAAGAAGCAGAGTGAAGTTTACATGACTATTGCCATTCTCGGCCTACTGCCATAATCAGTTTAATATCAAATGTATTATTAGTGTGCATGTAAACATACTCACTATGTTTGGGATCAAGTAACAGTCACATGTCATTATGATTGATTGTCTGTTGCAGAGGTCTTCACGGGTCCAGGTCCAAAATTCTAACTTTTCCCTCGGGGTCGGGTCATGTTTGTTTGTCATTGGGTTTATGTAACTACAGCTGATGGACCCGAATGGACCTGACCACGGCTCTGCATAGCCTATTAATTGACTTATAGAAAGCCTAGCCAACATATAAAGACCTATTCGTTAACCAGAAGAGCAATTTTTTTGTCGGTCTGGTCTAGACCCGGACCCATTAGAGTACGGATCGGGTCTAGGTCTGGTTTTCGTCGGGTCCATTTGGGTCCGGATTGTCCTGGGGTCTGTCCGGGTCCAACTTTTTGGAGCTGAGAACACCTCTAGTCTGTTGAACTGAAACCCACTTGGTGTGTGTGCGCAGCAGCAGATCGGTAAGAACCGTGACAGACACCAGTCTTGTACTTTTTTCCCTGTGTACCAGAGGAAGAGCGACTGCTGCACCCGTTGGCCTGGTCTCACTGCAGCTGTCCTGGGCCTGGCTCCCCTGGCCCAGACCCCAGACTGGGGATTTGGGTGGGACTGCCTGGGACTACTGAGGACTCACAGCTGTCCCACGGAGGGGCCTAGAGCGCCCCTGGCAGGGGGCAGGAGGGGAAGCAGGCAGAGCAGGGGAAAGCACATAATTGGCTCTGCCAAGGCCCTCCATAATCCTGGAGAAGCTTAATTTAGGACGTGAATAGAAAGACATGGAGGGAAAGAACCGGAGAGCAGGGTGACATGTTGGATTTTTTACATGGGCAAGGGCCCTGGAGAGAGTTTGCCCTATGTTTATGGAATCATATTAGATAAGTTAAGCAGTTCGGGGACACAGATGTCACTCTTTTGTAGGGCTTGGAATTGCCAGGGACCTCACGATATGATACTTAGGTGCCAATACGATATGTATTGCGATTCTCACGATTCTATATGTATTGCGATTAGATCATGTTCCAAACATATTGCTCACCATATGTCTGCTGCAGAGCGACGAGAGAGCCATGAGAAAAAGAGTTTTGATCAGTCATGGAAATAAAAGTGCTGAAAACAAATTGGCTCCCTATTTAAAAAGAAGATGGAGAACAAGCTATGGAGGAACAATTATGGAGTTATGGTGCAGGTACAGCCAACTAGTGCAAAAATAATATTGATATATTGTGAAAAAGAACATCCCAATATGTAACTTGATTTTATTTATTTCAGTACTATTTTGTTGCATGTTTCTTATCTCTTCCTTCTTGTTGTACAGTCAGTTGCACCTAAGGAGCGACATCACTCGTCATGTCAAAGTGAATGGATTGGTGTCATTGTTTCATGGAGGGGGGAGGAGAGGGAGGGAGGGAGAGTTGAGTCAGTAAGAGGCTTCTCTGTCGCTAGCAACAGGAAGTGAACACGCAGCATTGGCTACATACAGTATTAAGTAGTGTTAAGTTGCCTGATCTCTCCTGGCTCGCGTGATAGTGTTTGGGTGGGTGAGTGTCTGTGATGTTTGTCCGCTTTTCCCTGGGATGAGCGACGGTGACGAGAGGTGGACTCTGGAGAGCTGGGTGGAGCTGGGTGGGTGGAGCTGGGTGGGGGTGATCTGTGTGTTTCATCTTTCATTATGTTCTTTTGTCTGAGCGCTTGGCTATGTTTAGACAGCAGGCACGGTTACTCCTGTTTGCTCACCGTGTGTTTTAGGGATCAGACTGTAATAGCTTGTTATATGGAAAGTTACCATTACGTTTTGCTAGCTATTCCCTACTGGGACTTCAGTTAGCCTAATGATGATTTCTGGTATCAGTTGCTAGTACAGATTTAGAAACCGTTTCAAAGGTGAACAATGTGAATGCTGGGATTGTTCCTTGAGAGATGGCAGCAACAGTTTGTTTTTCTTTCTTCCTGGCAAGGCTCTGTTGAAATCTGGGCCAACTCTGGGCAAGGAATATGGGAGAAGTGTGTGTGTGTGTGTGTGTGTGTGTGTGTGTGTGTGTGTGTGTGTGTATAGCAGCTGCCAGTAGATTTATGTCCCCAACCCCTGCTGTAATATCACCATGTTTAGAGAAGGCCCCATCATGTGGCCTCATCTCTCTTCCGGTGTTCTGTACTGTGATGTTACTGTGGTGGGGGGACATCAGTGCTCATTTCCTGCCAAACCGGTCCTGTGTGGTGACAGGAATAGAACAACAGCAGCCTTAAGCATGCACTACTATTAGAGTGTAACAGTGCTGTTACGGTACATGCTTTGTCTGCATGCTAGCTATAGAGGAAGTGAAATACTAGGATCTATTTAGGTATTTTTGCATGATGTATGATTTTATAATTGTAGTGCATAACGTTGGTGCCTTTCAAGACACTAAACATTGATGTTTCCAATCAAATTATTCACTGTTGCTTAGAGAAAATGAAATTGTATTATATAAATTTGAATCTAAACGCATTCCTCCCATCTTCTCTGCTTTGTTTTCCCAGCTCCAGCTTCTTAACAACAGCTGTGGACTTTGAGAAGGAGCACAGGATCACTCCAGTGTCTTCTAGTCTCCCAGGATGTCCCGGCGGAGCCTGCGTCTGCACACTACCACTGGTCTCTATGGCGACGACAGCCTGGACCCTTCTCTCAATCACAACGTGTACCACAGTGCTTCCTTCAGCGCGGGAGGAGCCAGTCGCAGAGAGTCCAAGTAAGTGATGCTGTTCCTGCTGCCCCTGGGGTTCCTTCTATGGATTTGGGCCCGAGTGTTACGTCCAGTGGTTTCCCATTGTCTCATCTGACTGTTCTCTTTCTCTCTCCCAGGGGGTTGAAGAGCAGGAGGTCTCAGCAGCAGGAGGTCTCCTGCTCCCAGTCTCTGCTCCTCACCACGCCCCGTAAGCGCCAGCAGGGCTCCCAGCAGCACAACCGCAGCGTGGCCGCCAACGACCCCTCCCTGCTCTCCTCCATGCTGGACGAGTCGTGCATCCAGGAGCGCACGCTGGTCGGCAGCTTCTGGGGTTTGGATGAAGCCGTTGAAGTTAAAGGTCGTTTTTTTTTAACGACCTTATCGATCGCAATTACTTGTACTGCCTGCGACATCAGTGTCTTGAATGAATTCCTTTAAAAAAGGGTGATTGTGTTTTGTTTTTCATTATCAAATCTGTCTGTATGTTACAGAGCGGACCATGACGGTAGACCACAGTATGTGTGGGACCAACGGAGACGTTAACTCCGCACAGACCCAGACCTCCATGGTGAACGGTAGCTTCTGTAAGGACTTCAATATCCACTCGGACAGACATGAGGCTCTCGGCACCTACTCCTCCTCCTCCACTGGTGCCCGCTCTGCCACCAGCAACCAGGCCCTGACAGCCACCACTACCTCCCCTCCCTCCACGGTCTACGCCAGGGACAAGAGCCGCAAGCACAAAACGGGTGAGAGCCAAGTACTATAATATGTATGGGCTCAGTACTGCATGTGTTGTTCCTGGGAGGGTTTTGCCTTCCCATTTCATTTGAAGGCATATCATCCACAGTGTGTTTTGTTGTCATTGCTGATGTATGAGTGTGTCATTTTTCATTTTCTTACATTTGACATGCATTGTGAATAAGTGCATTTTCAATAAAGTTGAATTGATTTGATTCAGGTCTGCTGGTGTCCGTCTCAGACACCTGTGTGCGTGTGAGCAGGAGGGCAGCAGGCTCTGTGGCATACTTCTTCTCACTGCTCTTAAAGAGTGTACTGCTGAGGACACTCAAGAAGGGCGAAGGTATCAGCCTCTGCGCCGGCTCGGCTTCTCGCCGTCTTTACAGCGCCATCGTTGCCTTTCACTCTGTCTCTCTCATATCTGCCTTGCTGCTTCCCACTTTTCATAGTTTTTAGATGGGTCACAACTTTTTCCTGCACTCGGTGGCATTGTGCTGAGATAGCATATGCAATTCATGTGGTGGTAGCCTGTCAAGAAATCTGACAATGCTTTGCTAAAGCTCAACATAATCATACAATCTGGATTATTCCCTTTATTTAGTTATGATTTTTACCCCCTTTTTCGTGATTACGATCTTGTCTCATCGCTGCAACTCCCCAACGGGCTCGGGAGAGGCGAAGGTCGAGTCGTGCGTCCTCCGAAACATGACCCACCAAACCGAGCTTCTTAACACCCGACGCTGGGCCAATTGTGCGCCGCCCTACGGGACTCCCAGTCACAGCCGGTAATGAGCTGGGATCGAACCCCAGGCTGTAGTGACGCCGCAACACTGCGATGCAGTGCCTTAGACCGCTGCGCCACTCGGGAGGCCGGATTATTCCCTTTTAATATGCTCTGTCTCTTTCGGTGGGCTGTGGTCAGTATTAGACACCAGTCTGCACCATAGCAGGAGGGCAGCTGCTCTGGTGAATATGGGCAGTGGGGGCAGGGAAGTTGGTAATGGAGGTATTCCACTTTGCTTTTTTAGAGGCTGAACGATTATTCATCGGGGTTGGGCATCCACATGTCAGGTGTTGCGTGATCTGTGCCTGATTTGCATGGGTCTGTACTTAGTTGACACAGGTTGAAACTTGATGTTTGGAATCCCCCTGCTTGCAGTGCACCGGTCTCCTGCACTGTACTGAATCTGCCCTGACACTGGAGGTTGCAGTGGCTGTGTGAATGACCATGGTGGCTCTCACTGCTGACTGACTAACCTAAAACTCCTCGTCACCTGCTTCTGACTGCTCTCTCTCTCTCTCTCTCTCTCTCGACAGAGGCTGACACTACCACAGCTTATTCTGCCTACACCTTTCTCACTCCTCCTTTTAACATCACTCTACCTTCCTATTCTGGTGTTTTGAATTTGTTTGTATGGCACTTTTACCTCACAGATTTCACCCTCTGGTTTATCTGTCAAACAAATGGTCTGCCTTCACTTTGGGTATTGCCCTGGTGACATGCAAATTCTCTCTCGCTCTCTCAGGTGAAGGAATGGAAAGAGGGATGTTTGATCAATATTTAGTTGTGCTAGTTTTTAACAGATTTCTTATTGGTTGCAGCTCATTCCAGCTACTGTGGAACCTTGCATGTAAAGGAGTTGGGGACTGACGGGAAGCACATGAATCTGAACGGCTCTCTGTGTAAGTAACAGACTTCCATAGACACACACCGATATTTTTGTTTGTGCATGATCCCTTGACATGTTCGACAAGACAATGTGTTTTATGTGAATAATAGACTAAAATTTGTCATGTGAATTGGTGCGATTTTCATGTAACCCTTCTCATAACCTTTGTGGCTACACACACCTGCGGCATACTTTTTGTTAGGGTACTCTTTGTAGAGGAAATGTCAGTCGCACAATGAATGCATTCAATCAGAGAGGTGCTGCCTTAATCGACGTCATCGGCGCCGGGGTAACAGTTGTTGTTGTTGGGGGTTAACTGCCTTGCTCAAGGGAACAACGGCAGATTTTCCCAGCTTGCCGGCTCTGGGATTCGAACCAGCAACCTTTCGGTTACTGGCTCTTAACTGCTAGGCTACCTGCGTTTTTAGCCTCTCTCTCTTTTTCATGTTTGATTTTATGCCTTTGCTGCTCACCCACCTTGCTGATGCTAATAGGTGACGACTGCAAAGGAAAGCGGCATGCGGTGACACACGCAACCTACACCTCATCATGGGCCTCCCGGTCACACCATGTGTTGGGAGCACTGTGGCTCGCCACTGCTTACACAGGTTACCTATTAAGCCAACAAACTCTGGCCTATCCTGATATACTTGAAACGATTAAATCCAGTTCTACTGTTCTATGTAAGTAGATTAAGTTATGTTTTATTCGGTTGGTCCCCAGGCTCCAGTATGTTATGGGTTGGGCAGGAGGCAGGCTCAGCTGTCTGGGCCGTGACGAGGAGGATGCTGTCTGTTCTCTGGTTGGCAGATAGGTCCCCAGGTCATAATTTTACAGTGTTTTAAATAACCACCCTCTCTTACCGTGTTTAACCAGCCTCTCAACCACCAGATAAACCCCTGCATGATACCTCCTAGTCTCCCCATGGCTAGCTTGTGTGTCTGCCTACCTAACGTGAAACCCATTAGAATGGTGGCTTGGAGTATATCTAACCTTTTTCCATTTAAGATGACTAACTGCTGTTTAACATTCTTACCCATTTCATTTCCTTTGCGTTTCATCATTCTAATTCACTGCTCTATGCGTTAGCCTCTGCAGTTTCCTAGCCTGTCTGCAGAACTGCTTTCCCCTCCGCTTGCTGCTTCCGTCTCTCTGGGCAGATTAAAGTCGGTGCCAAGGATGGGAGTGAGTTGTCACACTGGACAGGAGTTTGATGGAGTGCTGCGGTTTTGCTAAAGGTGTGCTGTCCTTACAAAAGGATCCCCTCTGCTGTACTGTGCATCTACGCTGACAGAGAACACTTTTGCTCAGCCTGCTCTATCGCCTCTGTCTGTAACTAACTAACCCCATAACCTGTTGCACTGCATTTATCACCTGGCCCTTTTAACACATCTGGTGAATGTACTTGATTCTCTAATCCTTAGTGCTGTGTGGAAGTGCCTCGTCTACCCCTCCCGCCTCCTGAAGAACGCTCACTAATCTGCTCCCTGTCTGTCTGCCTGTCTGTCTTTGTGTGTATAGGGAAGGCAGCGACGGGGGTCTTCTGGTGGCTTGGGACTGGATGGTACCATCTGGTTACCCTCCTCTCTCTGCTCAACGTCTTCGTCTTGACACGGTGAGTCTCTTGGGCCTGAGAGTAATACTCAAGGAACAGGTAACTGCCCAAATAAAGGAAACACCAACATAAAATGTACTTGTGTTTCCATTATTTTGGCAGTTACCTGTAGGTGGTAGTGGATGGAGTCCATGATATGTGATCATACTAATATGTTTTTTTCTGTTTTCGTAGGTGCCCTCTCAAGCTCCTCAAACTCCTGCTGATTTTACTCCCATTCCTTATCCTCCTGGGTGAGTAGCACAGCTCTTGGTGTCCCCCCCGAAAGCCCTGATACTGCTCATCCATAGTACTGAACAATCACCAACTGTGACCCCATTCCACTACAGACATCTCTTCTGTCTCATAAATCCTCCGTTCTCGATGTTCTCCCAGCTCTGTGGCACTGGGGTCCATCCAGCCTGATGTCTGTATTGCCTGTCGTTAACATCACTGAGTGGAGCACCGCCTACCCCCTCAGTTTCACCTCTGCCCAAGCCCAGACCAAAGACAGGCAGTCCACCATGACTCCACTACCACCAGCTGTCTCACAGGTAGGAGGGGTGTTGATGTTCATATTCAATCAATTTACGATTGTCAACTTCCTTAAGACCATCCAATTCTATGGATAAGGCTTGAAACTCCGTATAGCTGACCTGACCTCTATCGCACCCCCCCCCGTATGTGAACAGCCGGGCAGTGTGTCTGTGGACTCTGAGCGCCTGGTCCAGTTGGAGCAGAGGCTGGCCCAGCTGTGGGAGAAGGTGGAGGGAGGGGACCAGAGTCAGGAGCAGCAGCACAGAGAGATGCTGGGTCTCTACCATTCTCTACGAGAGCAGCTGGACACCCAGACGGACAGGGACGGCATGGGGCTGTGGGTGTCCGGCCTGCTGGAGAAGAGACTCACTCTACTGAAGAGAGATATGGAGACGGATGCAGCGCTGCAGAGGGAACAGGTGATTCTCCCGGTTGGATAGTCAGGGATTCATTTCAGCGAGCATTTGGTAATTGTGCTTGTAATGAAAAGTAAAGGTCCGCTGACTTTGATTTATTTTTCAATTTTTCTTTGATTTTTTTCTTAACCTCTGTGTGCTCATGAATCACTTCCTACTTCCTGTGCAGAGTCAGGAGCAGGATGTTGTGCAGCAGCAGGGCCAAGAGTCTCGTCTGGCTCAACTAGAGGTTCTACTGCAGACACTGGCTGCCAAGACAGAGGTACACACCTATAGATCCTATACTAATTTCTATGTACAGCCCCCGTCCCTACAGGAGGCCTTTTGCCTCTGCTGTCACTGTAAATTAGAATTTGTTCTTAATCGACTTGCCTGGTTAAATAAAGGTACAATATTTTATATAAATGTACAGACCTTACTGTAGAAGCTCTATAAAATGTAATTGTTATCAACATAACATGGATATATGACGTCTTCAGGAGGTACAGAGAAGGCAGGTTGAGACTGCCAGTGCCCCACCAGTTCCTATACCAATTTCTGTACCAGTGCCAGTCAGGTGAGTTCAGCACACAACCCTTTGCCTTTGGATTGTATAAATTAAATGAAATCATGAGTGATGTTGAATATTGCCCCATGTGTGTGCCCTTCCATTGTGGGTGTGGACAGTGAGTCCCATGATGTCTTGCTGGCAGAGGTGCAACGGCTGGAGGCGGCACTGGGGAGCATTAGGCAGGACCTGCAGGGGGTGATGGGATGCCAGGGCATGTGTGACCGCTTGGACACACTCCATGAAACGGTGAGTTGCTTTCTCTCTGTCTGTCTACTGTCTGTCCTGTCTGTACTATACATGCATTGCTCCAGTATGTACCTTTCCAGATAGCCTCCCATTCCTTTGAATAGCTGGTCCTGTATAGCCACTCAATATTATTTTATGCTGAGATTCAGTCAGATAGTTTTGCTGGAGTTCTTTGTATAAATCTTCTCTGTTGACCCTTGACCTGTGTCTTATGGGGTCTGTCTCTTTGTGTGGTCGTGGCAGGTGTCTGAGCAGGTGTCTGCCCAGGTGAGGCGGGAACTGCAGGCCCTGTTCTACGGCAGTGAGCAGGCAGGTGATTCCGAACCCGGGGAGAAGGAACTCCCTGAGTCGCTGCTGCAGTGGCTCTCTGAGCGTTATGTGAGCGGGGCCGACCTGCAGGCCTCTCTGGCCTCCCTGGAGCTCAGCATCCTGCAGAATGTCAGCCTGCAGCTGGAGGAGAGCAGGGCCAGGCAGGAGACGCTCAGCACTGAGACGGTCTCTCAGACTGTGATGCACACTGTTGGCGCCGGGATGTCTGAGGAAGTAGGTGCTTTGGTTTTGGGGATTTTGTGTAGAAAAAAACATTTGATGTGTAGTTTTTATTGGTTGAATAATGTTTTATTTAATATCGTTTTAAGTTAGATTCAGTGTTTTGGCGTTCTAAATAATTTAGTGAAATGCAATGTGATTAAGTCACCATTTCTTATCTGTCTGCATTATTCCAGTTCCTCACCCAACCACTCTGTTCCCCTCTTCCTCCTCCAGCATGTACAGCTGATGGTGAAGAACGCTCTGAAACTCTACTCCCAGGATCGGACCGGCCTGGTGGACTACGCTCTGGAGTCTGGAGGTGAAGTTTCACAGCTGTTGTGGTGGCGGGGTGTAAAGCTTCACAGCCGAGTGGCGCAGTGGTCTAAGGCACTGCATCGCAGTGCTAGCTGTGCCACTAGAGATCCTGGTTCGAATCCAGGCTCTGCTGTAGCCGGCCGCAACCGGGAGACCAATGGGGCGGCGCACAATTGGCCCAGCGTCATCCAGGGTAGGGGAGGGAATGGCCGGCATGGAGGTAGCTCAGTTGGTAGAGCATGGTGTTTGCAACGCCAGGGTTGTGGGTTCGTTTCCCACGGGGGGCCAGTATGAAAAAAAATTAAAAAATAATAATAATGTATGCACTAACTGTAAGTCGCTCTGGATAAGAGCGTCTGCTAAATGACGTAAATGTAAATGTTGTGGTGGCGGGGTGTAAAGCTTCACAGCTGTTGTGGTGGCGGGGTGTAAAGGTTCACAGCTGTTGTGGTGGCGGGGTGTACAGTCGTGAAAGTGACATCATGGCTTCGTGTGTGCAGGTGGCAACATCCTGGGCACTCGCTGCTCTGAGACGTATGAGACAAAGACTGCACTGATGAGTCTGTTCGGCCTCCCACTCTGGTACTTCTCCCAATCTCCTCGTGTGGTCATACAGGTACGACTCAAGTCACCACAACACGAGACCAGTCTTTTTTGATCGCTTGGTGATTTCATTACATTAATGGATTATATTGGGGGAGTTTTAGTTCCTGATACTGCCTAGCCAACACATGGAAGACATTTTGCTCTCTCGTTCTTCCACTGCAGCCCGACGTCCATCCAGGGAACTGCTGGGCGTTTCATGGTTCCTATGGTTACGTGGTGATACGTCTCTCCATGAGGATCGTGCCCTCTGCCTTCTCATTGGAGCACATCCCCAAAGACTTGTCGCCAACAGGCAACATCGACAGCGCCCCGCGCCAGTTTAACGTCTATGTAAGCCATGCAAACTACACTGCTTACCCAATTTAACAGTCACATGTCGGCTATGACTGTCTAAGCAAGCCAATCAGAATCACACTTAGTAGACACTCAAGTCAGCCACATTTACTGTGAATGTGCTCTGGTGAAGCAGTACTGATTGACACTTATTGCTATGGGTCTCTGCTGTTTTCTAACTGTGTACTCTTGTTTCCAGGGTCTGGATGATGAGTCCCAGGAGGAGGGTAAACTACTTGGCAGCTATACCTACCAGGAGGATGGGGAGGCGCTACAAACGTATCCCGTCACCGTAAGTACACTTCAACACTGCCTCCAGGGGCTTGATTGGTCAGATGTAGATGTTACGTAAGAAGTCCACATGCAGTGTTGGGGAGTAGTGAACTATGTGTAGTTCAACTAGTAATGGAACTACATTTTGCAGTAGCTTGCTGGTAGTTGAACTTAATTCAAATATTGGTAGTTTTTTCTATAGTTAGCTACACAGCTACATGGCAAAAAAGTAACTAACTACTGGAACTACACACTATTTTTGCTAAAATAAAATATGGGTGAAATATGCAAGAATGTCGTTTTTCGCTGTCAGACCTTCCTAATTCTCACTTCAAAACACATGTTTGTGTTTAATAGGCTAAAATACACATTGTGTTAACATCTGATTCCAGAGTGACCTGTTCTTGCAATTGTTCGTCTATGGCATTTCAGATTTAGATATGATAATTTATCACAAAGTAGCTTGGATGTAGTGAACTACTGTTTCAAAGTAGCTTTAGTTAAGTAAACTACAGTATATCTAGCTTAAGGTAGCTTTAGCTTGTGTATCTTAAGTAATTGGTAGTTTGGTGAACTATGATTTCAGAGTAGCTTTCCCAACACTGTCCACATGGCATTTATCTCTAGTATGATTAGAGATGGTGACTTGGCAAGTTATAGGTCTTGCTACTTGAGTGTAAATTCAGTGTCCTTTTATCTATCCACAGGAGGAGAACGATAAAGCCTATCAGATCATTGAGGTTCGGGTGCTGTCCAACTGGGGTCACACGGAGTACACCTGCCTGTACCGCATCAGAGTACACGGTCAGCTCCGTATCAACTGATGGAACAGAGCAGACCACCCGGCCTACATTTGACTGTTCTGTGGATGACTGGAGTCATATAATGCAAAACATAATTGGATGATAATCGGTGCATTACTACTGGTTGAAGAATGTTTCAAGTACATTTTCTCAATCTATTTAGACATGAGCTGCACCTGTTCTGAGATCAAACTGGACTCATGCGTGTTGAGCCCCTTCTCGCTCATGGTTAAACCAGGTTTTACCATGTTCTCTTACGAACAATGGAAGAATGTAAACGTGTACATTTTGTCGATAGTTTGTGTCATTTTAAGTCTACTAATATCAAATGCTTTGAAATATGTATATGCTGCAATTATTAAAATGTAGATTTATTTTTAAGGGAATTACTGCTCAATTAAGTTAATTATATCTTGCACTGGTCCTTTCAGCCACAGAAGTCAGGCTTAGACCATGAACCTTTTATAGATCATCTACATTTTTACATTTACATTTTTAGTCATTTAGCAGACGCTCTTATCCAGAGCGACTTACAGGAGCAATTAGGGTTAAGTGCCTTGCTCAAGGGCACATCGACAGATTTTTCACCTAGTCGGCTCTGGGATTAGAACCAGCGACCTTTCGGTTACTGGCACAACGCTCTTACCCACTAAGCTACCTGCCGCCCAGTTGTAAATCTCATTATTTGTTTGTCCCGATTTACTGATTTAGCAATCTGTGTAATATATTTTTGTAAACTATTTGTAAATTGGCTTGGGACTATACAGGTTATTTTTAATATATACTTTTATTTTTGTATTTTGTAACTTGTAAGACATTTTCAAATAAATACCTTCATTTTGAGTTGTAAAGTTACACTCATTGATTTGAGAAAAAAATTTTTGTTGTTATCATGCCCCACAGCCACCGCTTGGTTGCAGTCTAATTCTCCACCCATCTTCCTGAAGTGTGCACCCATTCACACAGATTCTGACCATAATTTCCAGTCCAGTAAATGGCAATAATGCTCTATGGACAGTGTATATCCTAGACTGAACAGAGACATTTCTTTGAATCCAGGTCCGTGAGCGCTCATTGCAGAATTCTCAAACGCAGCAGTCCCTAGTAGTAGCTAGTCATCTAGGGTGGTAGTATCTCTCGCCCAGTAGGAGTCGCTGTACTCAACAATAAGGGAGGGGCAGCAGTATTAAAGAGTAGCTACTTTCTCTCACAGGAGCTGCTCAGAGAACACGACTCATGCTGCTTTTTGACTAACACCAGTATTACACTAGTGTATACATCCTGATTTTATTCGAGGGAAATTGTTTCCATAGCTAGGGCTGAGAGTGAGGACTTGTGAAGAGCAGGATCAACAACCTCTGCATAATCAAGACCGTTGCTTTTTGAGGAGGTGTTAACCGTCGAAGCTGTAAACGCATGTTCAGTTTGCCATTATGTTAAATGCCTGCTGAAAAGTACCAGTGGCCTAACCTTGGCTCCAAGTCAGAGCAGGTTTGCTGGAGCCATGGCCTAGTGCAACCTGGACTCCGGGGTAGACATAACATGGTAAATGAAAATCTGGGGCACTCAAATTAGTATGATATGTTATGCTTGGAATGGTATTAATTTGTGATGTCCGTCATCCATTTCGTATGAGATGTTACGAATTACAATTTGTATAATATGTTACGTATTGCAATTCGTAGAATGTTACAAATTTGTGATGCGTATGATATGTTTCGAATTGCAATTTGTTTCTAACGTTAACTAGGTGGCTAATGCTAATGTTAGCCAGGTGGCTAATTTTAGCAGGTTTAGGAGTTAGGTTAAAGGGTTAAGGTTGGGGAAGGGCTAGCTAACATGCTAAGTAGTTGCAAAGTAGCTAAAAAGTAGTAAGTAGTTGCTAAAATGCTGAAGTTGTCTGTTATTAGATTTGAACACACAACCATTGGGTTGCTAGATGTTCACGTCATACACCTACCCACCCTACATTCATATAAGTAACTTTCTGTCTTATGTAACCATACCAAAGGTAACGTGATACTAATTTGAGTTTCC
Organism: Coregonus clupeaformis; assembly: GCF_020615455.1. Lineage (NCBI taxonomy): Eukaryota > Metazoa > Chordata > Actinopteri > Salmoniformes > Salmonidae > Coregonus > Coregonus clupeaformis. The sequence goes on along the minus strand of NC_059192.1, from coordinate 18,320,781 downwards.
CGGATTTTAGTTTACTATGTTACGTCTAGTTTATGAGACCAGCCTGCCCAGTGAGATATGGCCTGCATACATGAAAACAAAAGTCTGAGCCTTTTGGGTAAAACATTGGGGCAGAGAGGAAGAGGCGAAGTGAGAGGGATAACTGGGCCCAAAATCTGTGTTCTCCAGCAGGTGGCGTTTTTCCGCTCACCAAGCGAGGAGTTTTTGTATGGAGGTTAATGAGAGAGTGGAATTTAGTCAACAAAAAAAATGAATTGCTTAGTTGCTACGTGTTGCTTATTTGATCGAATATACGTTTTGTAATGTTTAGGTTGTTATGAGTGTAGTGATGTAAGTAGGACAAGTGTCATCCCAGCAACTTTGAGAAAAAACACTTTATATATTAACCTTCGCACCCCTGGGCCAGACCGCTCAATCATAGGACCTACTGAAGAGCTGAGTAAAGACTTAAAGGTCGAGACCGAGTCTGCGTCTCTCACATGGATAGGCAGACCATACCATAAAAATGGAGCTCAATAGGAGAAAGCCCTGCCTCCAGCTGTTTGCTTAGACATTCTAGGGACAATAAGGAGGCCTGCGTTGTCACACCCTGATCGGGTTCACCTGTCTTTTTAAAAACATTTTTAGTCATTTAGCAGACGCTCTTATCCAGAGCAACTTACAGTTAGTGCACACATTTTTTCATACCGGCCCCCTGTGGGAATCAAACCAACAAACCTGGCGTTGCAAGTGCCATGCTCTACCAACTGAGCTACACGTGGCCCACATGTCTTGTGCTTGTCTCCACCCCCCACCAGGTGTCTCCCATCTCCCCTCATTATCCCCTGTGTATTTATACCAGTGTTTTCTGTTTGTCTTGTCAAGCTTACCCGCAGTTTTTCCCGTACTCCTGGTTTGCTATAGTCCCTGTTTTCCAGTTTTTCCCGGTTTTGACCATTCTGCCTGCCCCGACCCTGCCTGCCGTTTCTGTACCTTTCGGACTCTGCTCTGTATTACTGACCTCTGCCTGCCCTTGACCTGTCGTTTGTCTGCCCCCTGTTTTTGTAAATAAACATTTAGCTATTTCGAACTGTCTGCAACGCTTCCTGGGATTTGCCCATTTTTATCGCCACTTTATCCGGGGTTACAGCACCCTGGCTTCTCCTCTGTCTGCACTCACCTCTCCCAAGGTTCCGTTCACGTGGTCCTCAGCTGCGGACCGGGCATTCCGGGACCGCAAAGACTGCTACACCACAGCTCACATATTAGTTCATCCTGACCCGTCCCGTCAGTTCGTGGTGGAGGCCGACGCTTCGGATGTCGGAGTAGGGGCTGTCCTGTCCCAGCGTTCTGCCCTGGACCTCAAGCTGCATCCCTGCGCCGCCTTCTCCCATCGTCTTAATGCCACGGAGAGGAATTATGATGTGGGGAATCGTGAGCTTCTCGCGGTGAAGATGGCGCTGGAGGAGTGGAGGCACTGGTTGGAGGGGCGGAACATCCTTTCATTGTGTGGACGGATCATAAGAACCTGGAATATCTCCGCACCGCCGAGCGTCTCAATTCCAGGCAAGCTAGGTGGGCCCTGCTTTTCACCCGGTTTAACTTCTCCCTCTCCTACCGCCCGGGTTCCAAGAATATCAAGTCGGATGCGCTCTCACACCGCTATAGCCCCGTGGCTACCCCATTGGACCCTGAGACCATCCTCCCCACATCGTGTCTGGCGGTGGCTCTCAGCTGGGGAATTGAGAAGCATGTCCGTGAGGTGCAGCGTTCCCAGCCGAACCCTGGGGGGGGGGGGCAGATAACCAGATGTTTGTTACTGACACTGTCCGCCCCTCGGTCCTGGAGTGGGCCCACTCCTCCAGGCTTACCTGCCACCTGGGTTCCTGCCGGACCCTGGCCTTTTGTGCGACAATGGTTTTGGTGACCTACCATGGTCCCTGACGTGTCCGCATTCGTCGCCGCCCACATGATCTGTTCGCAGAATAAGACTCCTCGGCAAGCTCCGGCTGGTCTCCTTCAACCCCTTCCTGTCCCTTACCATCCCTGGTCACACAAATCCCTGGACTTCGTCACTGGTCTCCCCCCGTCTGATGGCAAAACCGTCATCCTTACTGTGGTGGACCGGTTTTCCAAAGCCGCCCATTTCATTCCTCTCCCCAAACTACCCTCTGCCAAAGAGACTGCACAGCTCATGGTGCAGCACGTCTTCCGGATCCATGGACTCCCGGTGGACATGGTGTCCGACCGGGGTCCTCAGTTCTCGTCCCGGTTCTGGAAGGTGTTCTGCACGCTCATTGGGTCGTCGGCCAGCCTGTCCTCCGGGTTCCACCCCCCAGTCTAACGGCCAGTCGGAGCGAGCCAATCAGGACCTGGAGACGACTCTTCGCTGCCTCCGCCAACCCCATCACATGGAGCCAGCAACTCATGTGGGTTGAGTACGCCCGCAACACCCTTCCCTGCTCTGCCACTCTCGCCTTTTGAGTGTTCCCTGGGATATCACCCTTCCCAGAGGAAGAGGTCGGCATACCCTCGGCCCAGATGTTCGTCCTCCGCTGTCGCCGTACCTGGAAGAGAGCCCGGTTGGCTCTTCTCAAGACCACTTCCAGGTATCGACAACAGGCGGACCACCACCGGACCCCGGCTCCCTAGTATCGTCTCGGGCAGAGGGTATGGCTGTCCACTCGGGATCTGCCCCTCCAGGTGGAGTCCCGCAAACTTTCCCCCCGTTTTATCGGCCCTTTCCCCATCTCCAAGATCCTTAGCACCTCTGCTGTTTGTCTTATGTTGCCCCGTACCCTCCGTATACATCCCACTTTTCATGTGTCTAGGATTACTGACCTCTGCCTGCCCTTGACCTGTCGTTTGCCTGCCCCGTTTTTGTAAATAAACGTTTTGATATTTCAAACAGTCTGCATCTGGGTCTTATCCTGAGCCTTGATATGTGTCTTGTGACCATAGCGTACGTGTAGGTATATACGGCAGGACCAAATCGGAGAGATAGGTAGGAGCAAGTCCATGTAATGCATTGTAGGTTAGCAGTAAAACCTTAATCAGCCCTAGCCTTAACAGGAAGCCAGTGTAGAGAGGCTAGCACTGGAGTAATATGATAACATGTTTTGGTTCTAGTCCAGATTCTAGCAGATGTATTTAGCACTAACTGAAGTTTATTTAGTGCTTTATCCGGATTGTCGGAGAGTAGAGCATTGCAGTACTCTAATCTAGAAGTGACAAAAGCATGGATTAGCTTTTCTGCATTTTTGGACAAAAGTTTCTGATTTTTGCAATGTTACGAAGATGGAAAAAAGCTGCCCTTGAAATATTATTGATATGTTCGTCAAAAGAAAGATCAGGGTCCAGAGTAACGCAAAGGTCCTTCACAGTTTTATTTGAGATGATTGTGCAACCATCAAGATTAATTGTCAGATCAAACAGCAGATCTCTTTGTTTCTTGGGACCCAGAACTAGCATCTCTGTTTTGTCCGAGTTTAAAAGTAAAACATTTGCCACCATCCACTTCCTTATGTCTGAAACACAGGCTTCTAGGGTAGGCAATTTTGGGGCTTCACCATGTTTCATCGAAATCTACAGCTGTGTGTTGTCCGCGTAGCAATGAAAGTTGACATTGTGTTTCCGAATGACATCACCAAGAGGTAGAATATATATACACTGCTCAAAAAAATAAAGGGAACACTTAAACAACACAATGTAACTCCAAGTCAATCACACTTCTGTGAAATCAAACTGTCCACTTAGGAAGCAACACTGATTGACAATACATTTCACATGATGTTGTGCAAATGGAATAGACAACAGGTGGAAATTATAGGCAATTAGCAAGACACCCCCAATAAAGGACTGGTTTTGCAGGTGGTGACCACAGACCACTTCTCAGTTCCTATGCTTCCTGGCTGATGTTTTGGTCACTTTTGAATGCTGGCGGTGCTTTCACTCTAGTGGTAGCATGAGACGGAGTCTACAACCCACACAAGTGGCTCAGGTAGTGCAGCTCATCCAGGATGGCACATCAATGCGAGCTGTGGCAAGAAGGTTTGCTGTGTCTGTCAGCGTACTGTCCAGAGCATGGAGGCGCTACCAGGAGACAGGCCAGTACATCAGGAGACGTGGAGGAGGCCGTAGGAGGGCAACAACCCAGCAGCAGGACTGCTACCCTCCGCCTTTGTGCAAGGAGGAGCAGGAGGAGCACTGCCAGAGCCCTGCAAAATGACCTCCAGCAGGCCACAAATGTGCATGTGTCTGCTCAAACGGTCAGAAACAGACTCCATGAGGGTAGTATGAGGGCCCGACGTCCCACAGGTGGGGGTTGTGCTTACAGCCCAACACCGTGCCGGACGTTGGCATTTGCCAGAGAACACCAAGATTGGCAAATCCGCCACTGGCGCCTGTGCTCTTCACAGATGAAAGCAGGTTCACACTGAGCATGTGACAGACGTGACAGAGTCTGGAGACGCCGTGGAGAACGTTCTGCTGCCTGCAACATCCTCCAGCATGACCGGTTTGGCGGTGGGTCAGTCACGGTGTGGGGTGGCATTTCTTTGGGGGGCCGCACAGCCCTCCATGTGCTCGCCAGAGGTAGCCTGACTGCCATTAGGTACCAAGATGAGATCCTCAGACCCCTTGTGAGACCATATGCTGGTGCGGTTGGCCCTGGGTTCCTCCTAATGCAAGACCATGCTAGACCTCATGTGGCTGGAGTGTGTCAGCAGTTCCTGCAAGAGGAAGGCATTGATGCTATGGCCTGGCCCGCCCGTTCCCCAGACCTGAATCCAATTGAGCACATCTGGGACATCATGTCTCGCTCCATCCACCAACGCCACGTTGCACCACAGACTGTCCAGGAGTTGGCGGATGCTTTAGTCCAGGTCTGGGAGGAGATCCCTCAGGAGACCATCCGCCACCTCATCAGGAGCATGCCCAGGCGTTGTAGGGAGGTCATACAGGCACGTGGAGGCCACACACACTACTGAGCCTCATTTTGACTTGTTTTAAGGACATTACATCAAAGTTGGATCAGCCTGTAGTGTGGTTTTCCACTTTAATTTTGAGGGTGACTCCAAATCCAGACCTCCATGGGTTGATACATTTGATTTCCATTGATAATTTTTGTGTGATTTTGTTGTCAGCACATTCAACTATGTAAAGAAAAAAGTATTTAATAAGATTATTTCATTCATTTCGATCTAGGATGTGTTATTTTAGTGTTCCCTTTATTTTTTTGAGCAGTGTATATATATATATATATATATATATATATATATATATATATATATATATATATATATATATATATAGTGAAAACAATAGTGGTCCTAAAACATAACCTTGAGGAACACAAACTTACCATTGATTTGTCAGAGGACAAACCATCCACAGAGACAAACTGATAACTTTCCGACAGATAAAATCTAAACAAGGCAAGAAAGTGTAGACCAATTAGGGTTTCCAATCTCTCCAAAAGAATATGGTGATCGATGATGTCAAAAGCGGCACTAAGGTCTAGGAGCACAGATGCAGAGCCTTGGTCTGACACCATTAAAAGGTCATTTACCATCTTCACGAGTGCAGTCTCAGGACTATGATGGGGTCTAAAACCAGACTGGAGTGTTTTGTATACATTACAATGAGGGGGAAAAGTATTTGATCCCCTGCTGATTTTGCACGTTTGCCCACTGACAAAGACATGATCAGTCTATCATTTTAATGGTAGGTTTATTTGAACAGTGAGAGACAGAATAACAACAAAAAAATCCAGAAAAACGCATGTCAAAAATGTTATAAATTGATTTGCATTTTAATGAGGGAAATAAGTATTTGACCCCTCTGCAAAACATGACTTAGTACTTGGTGGCAAAACCCTAGTACTTGGTGGCAATCACAGAGGTCAGACGTTTCTTGTAGTTGGCCACCAGGTTTGCACACATCTCAGGAGGGATTTTGTCCCACTCCTCTTTGCAGATCTTCTCCAAGTCATTAAGGTTTTGAGGCTGACGTTTGGTAACTCGAACCTTCAGCTCCCTCCACAGATTTTCTATGGGATTAAGGTCTGGAGACTGGCTAGGCCACTCCAGGACCTTAATGTGCTTCTTCTTGAGCCACTCCTTTATTGCCTTGGCTGTGTGTTCTGGGTCATTGTCATGCTGGAATAGCCATCCACGACCCATTTTCAATGCCCTGGCTGAGGGAAGGAGGTTCTCACCCAAGATATGACGGTACAAGACCCCGTCCATCGTCCCTTTGATGCAGTGAAGTTGTCCTGTCCCCTTAGCAGAAAAACACCCCCAAAGCATTATGTTTCCACCTCCATGTTTGACGGTGGGGATGTTGTTCTTGGGGTCATAGGCAGCATTCCTCCTCCTCCAAACACGGCGAGTTGAGTTGATGCCAAAGAGCTCGATTTTGGTCTCATCTGACCACAACACTTTCACCCAGTTCTCCTCTGAATCATTCAGATGTTCATTGGCAAACTTCAGACGGCCCTGTATATGTGCTTTCTTGAGCAGGGGGACCTTGCGGGCGCTGCAGGATTTCAGTCCTTCACGGCGTAGTGTGTTACCAATTGTTTTCTTGGTGACTATGGTCCCAGCTGCCTTGAGATCATTGACAAGATCCTCCTGTGTAGTTCTGGGCTGATTCCTCACCATTCTCATGATCATTGCAACTCCACGAGGTGAGATCTTGCATGGAGCCCCAGGCCGAGGGAGATTGACAGTTATTTTGTGTTTCTTCCATTTGCGAATAATCGCACCAACTGTTGTCACCTTCTCACCAAGCTGCTTGGCGATGGTCTTGTAGCCCATTCCAGCCTTGTGTAGGTCTACAATCTTGTCCCTGACATCCTTGGAGAGCTCTTTGGTCTTGGCCATGGTGGAGAGTTTGGAATCTGATTGATTGATTGCTTCTGTGGACAGGTGTCTTTTATACAGGTAACAAGCTGAGATTAGGAGCACTCCCTTTAAGAGTGTGCTCCTAATCTCAGCTCGTTACCTGTATAAAAGACACCTGGGAGCCAGAAATCTATCTGATTGAGAGGGGGTCAAATACTTATTTCCCTCATTAAAATGCAAATCAATTTATAACATTTTTGACACGTGTTTTTCAGGATTTTTTTTGTTGTTATTCTGTCTCTCACTGTTCAAATAAACCTACCATTAAAATTATAGACTGATCATTTCTTTGTCAGTGGGCAAATGTACAAAATCAGCAGGGGATCAAATACTTTTTCCCTTACTGTATTTATCTTCTGGAAGGCAGTGAGTTGCTGCGCAACAGCTTTTTCTACAATTTATTAGAGGAAAGGGAGATTCGATATAGGCCGATAGTTTTTGAAACATTTTCCAGTTCAAGGTTTGGCTTTTTCAGGAGAGGCTTTATTACACATCCGAAGGATAGGGAGACGTATATTATGTTCAACATAGGAGGGCCAAGCACAGGAAGTAACTATTTGAGTAGTTAAGTTGGAATAGGGTCCAGTAGGCAGCTGGAAGGTTTAGAGGCCATGACTATTTTTGTGAATGTGTCGAGAGATACAGGATTTAAAAACTTGAGTGTCTCCATTGAGCCTATGTCCTGGCAGTTCTGGGTATTACGCAAGGTTACATTTAGATCCTTGGTTAGGTGGTTAACTGATTTGTGTACACTGAAGTCCTTGGGTAGTTGGAGAGAGTCTGGAAGGGCATCTAGGAATCTTTGGGTTGCCCGAGAATTTATAGCGCAGCTTTTGATAATCCTTGGTTGGGGTCTGAGCAGATTATTTGTCGCGATTTCACTATTGGTGGTCCAATAGTCCAGGATTATGAGGAAAAACATTTAGATCCACAATATTTATTCCACGGGACAAAACTAGATCCAGGGTATGACTGGGGCAATGCGTAGGTCCGGAGACATGTTGGACAAAACCCACTGAGTCGGTGGACTTTTCCATGTGAATATTGAAGTCACCAAACATTTGAATACTATCTGCCATAACTACGAGGTCCAATAGGAATTCAGAGAACTCTGTAAGGATATGGTCACTGATGTAACCAGGAGGAGAGGCTTCATTTAACACAGTAAATTCAACAGGCTTGAGCCATGTTTCAGTCAGGCCAATCACATCAAGGTTATGATCAGTGATTAGTTCATTGGCTGTGACTGCCTTGAAAGTGAGGGATCTAACATTAAGTAGTCCTATTTTGATATTATCACAATCTCTTTCAATAATGACAGGAATAGAGGTGGTCTTTATTCCAGTGAGATTGCTAAGGCGAACACAGCCATGTTTAGTTTTGTCCAACCTAGATGGAGGCACAGATACGGTCTCAATGGGGGAAAGCTGAGCTGACTACCCTGACTGTGCTAGTGGCAGTCTCCACTAAACTGGCAGGCTGGCTAACAGCCTGCTGCCTGGCCTGCACCCTATCTCATTGTGGCTCTAGATTAAAAAAACATTTGATCACAAAAAAAGGTAACTGTAATAAAAGGATGAAAATGTGTTTCACCTAAAATAGTGAAATGAAAGTGGCCTAAATTTAGCGGGGAATCTTGAACCTAACGCCCCAGACTGTATGCGCTAGTACCTGACTTGGATGTAAACAACATCAAGACCATAGCCAAAGATACAGTATTTATAAATTTCCGTTAGAGATCGCCGCCTCTGTGAAGTGCGCGTGGGCACAAACTCAATCTGTCCTTGCACTCCATCTAAACAAAGCTATTTTTAAAGACTTTGGCAAAGCGTCAAGTCTATAAAACGTAAATCACTGTGTTCGTAACATATTCTAGTTTTGGGAACAGAAACATTTATTAAGATCAGATGTTTCATCGATGAGAAAATTAGCAGAATTTCGACACAGTTTCACCCAGTTCCATCCTCTCCCTCAACCTGCGACTGAACTTCCTCTCACTACCATTTTTGGTGGTGAGAAAATGTTCTAAACGGATGCTTCAGCTTTATAGCCCTTGTGCCGTATCTGGGTTTCCCTTTCTGTCTGTGCCAACTAACTACGGCAAGAAAAATGGGTCACAGCTAGGTATTTTTAGTGCATCCGCTTTCTGCACTGTCTATGTCAACGTCTTGTTGTTAGGCCGAGCTGCTGGGAACAAACAATGATGTCGGAGCAGGAGGCTCTGAAGTGCTCCAGTGCGAGAAACCGTGGAGGAACGCAGCGGGTTGAAGGGAAACTGCGAGCCAGTGTGGAAAAAGGAGATTACTATGAGGCTCACCAGATGTACAGAACCTTATTTTTTAGGTAAGACATTTTCGTTAGCCCGGCGAGATTATTAGTTGGCTTTTGGGCCTCCCTTTTCCATATCGTTCTGCTTGTTAACCATGCTGCCTTCATTATAGTGTATGATTGGTATATTCAAGGTACTGCCCCACCCACTCGGGTCAGTCCTTCTTTTTGTTTGGACAGTTTTATGCGTCAATCACGCCAAGTCACAAAATGGGACACAGCACGCGAGCTAGCATAGCTAATGTCGCAATATAAGATAGCCAGCCAGCCCATCTCGTTTGTCTCACTAACTACCCATACATGTACGTTTTTGTTTATTAAAGATACAGTTCACTGACCTGACACACTGACAAACAGACTGTAATCTCTAGCCCAGTAACAACCATGTCATATACAAGTAGTAGCTAACGCTAGTTGGCTATCTAGCTAGTTCGAGTGTGTGTAGTAAGCCATCGTTAGCAAACTAGTTTGTTTTAGCTACATTTCCTAACCACCTAGCTAGCCAACTTTGCTACACATGCACAATCAATTTATCTATGGGTTTTGGTATTGCCCATGGTTCCTAACCTCCCATCACTATTTCATAGCAGTGGTGTCATCATCAATCATTGGGTGTCATTCATTCATTTGCTGTTGTACTTCAATGGTTTTGACAGTCATGACAGGTAGCCTAACTTTACATGAGAACTGTGTGAGCCTAGTAACTGACAGTTCACTGTGATTTACTGTCGTGTATTGAGAAACGTTGGCCCAGTGACTGAGTATTACTTTTCAGCCCTCATTATTTCATAGGCAGGGGGACCACCACACTACCATTCGTACTGTCACTTGCTTAACCTGGTTTGAATGCAGTTTGTCATTGAAATGACATTTGCCATCTCTGTTTGACACAGGTATATTTCACAGGCAAAGCATGCCGATGCCAGGGAGTTGATGTACAATGGCGCCCAGCTCTTCTTCAGCTACAACCAGGTATAAGAAGGCCTGACGCTGGGGCATTCATTACATTTCTGTAGTTTTTGTAGCATTTATTTTTAAGGAGCCCAATGGCTATAGCAATTTTAATTATTCTCAACTAAACAGTTGTGAGTTCTGTGGCAAATTACAGATTTTTGTCATACACAGCTAAACAGTGCTGCAGACCTGTCAATGTTGGTGCTAGAGTCTTTGGAGAAATCCGAGGCAAAGGTAGAGGACGAAGACTTAGGTGAGCTAACGTGTAATAATTCATTGTAATTAAACAATATAAACACAGTTAGTGTCAGTGTGCCGTAGTCACTGTGTTGAGCTCCTCTGGGTTGTATTGCAGAGCAACTGGCAAAGCTGTTCAGTTTGATGGACCCCAACTCCCCAGAGAGAGTAGCTTTTGTGTCCCGCGCACTGAAGTGGTCCACAGGTGGCTCGGGGAAGCTGGGCGCCCCCAAACTGCATCAGCTCCTAGCAGTCACCTTGTGGAAAGGTATTCGGTAGAAAACTCTGAACATTAAACTGCAAGGATATCATTTTAATGTGTCCCTGAAGAGGTTGAATATGATAGAATTCTATCTGTTTAGAGCAAAACTACAGTGAGTCTCGCTACCACTTCTTGCACTCCTCTGATGGAGAGGGCTGTGCCCAGATGCTGGTGGAGTACTCAGCGCAGCGGGGCTTTCGCAGTGAGGTGGACATGTTTGTGACGCAGGCCGTCCTACAGTAAGTCTCTGTCTCTCTCTGTTTCCCTGCACCCAGGTCCGTTTTCAATCTGTCAGCAAAAGCTGCTTGTTCTGTTTAATCGCTTGTTCACCTCTGTCCCTCCTCCCGCTCTCTCTCTCTCCCCCTCCCTGCTCAGGTTCCTCTGTTTAAAGAACAAAAACAGTGCGTCTGTAGTTTTCAGCACATATACGCAGAAACACCCCTCTATAGAGAAGGACCCTCCCTTTGTGCAGCCCTTGCTCAACTTCATCTGGTTTCTCTTGCTGGCAGTGGATGGGTAAGGCCATGTTTATTCAACCACCAAACCCTTCAGGGAATAAAACACACATTGTTTTTCCAGGTTCTCATAGACGTGCCTCACCTTTTGTGTTCTCCTCTGCAGAGGCAAATTAACAGTGTTCACAGTGCTATGTGAGCAGTATCAGCCTTCCCTGAAGAGGGACCCTATGTATAATGAGGTGAGCTTGACCCTTTAATGAGTGTTCCTCACGTAGCATTGTAACTCGGCATGGTGTCTAATGTTTTTTCCCCCCCTTCTCCTCTACCCCTCCTGTTACATTGACTGCCTGCTGCGTCAGTATCTCGACAGAATAGGACAGCTTTTCTTCGGGGTGCCACCCAAACAGTCCTCATCATATGGTGGATTGCTAGGTAAGTGCTTGTGACGGTCATCTCTTAAATACCAGGCATAGACTAAGAACTATTTTTACAAACCCATCCTGATCACCATTGAAAGCTGCGTTGGTGAAACGGTATGTTTTTGTGTTTCATTGAAGTGTGTTCTGTATCTGTCAGGAAACCTGTTGAACAGCCTGATGGGCTCAGGTGAGGATGAGGAGGGAGAGGAAGCACAGGAGCACGGCAGCCCCATCGAACTGGACTGAGAGCACCCGGGGGTAGAAGAGGCGTACTGGTCTCCTCCTGACCCCTCCCCCCAGTTCTCCCAGACATCCAACCAGAACCCGAACAAAGAGCAGGCCAAACCATCCCTCTCAGCACTGCCTGGACTGCGCCAAAATGCAAACTCCTTCCGTTTGAGTTAATATTATAATATTTTTAGTTTTATTTTAATATTTTTTGTTTCTTAGTTTTGGACAATTTTCTGTGTAGGTTTTTTTTTTTTTTTTTTTAAGGATAAGAGAGCAACTGCAATCCTTCCTTCCCTGGACTTATTATCTCTCATCCACAGGGACAGAAAAGATTCAACAATGGCTGCGTATTAATTTCAGTCATAATTCAACTCATAAAATAACATGTCGTCCTGGGATACAACAACAAAGAAACCCCCTTTTCATTCTAGGGAGTGCTGCTTTTTCTCCTCATGCACCATGCATCCACCACAGGTGCAGGTAGTAATTTGTATTAAAAAGTTACTATAAACAACTTGTAATCCATGTAAATGTTCAACAATAATCAAGAGTGATAGGGGTGTGGTGAGCTGCATGGTGTAGAGGGAGAGACATACCTGTCAGGCATCGTACACCTGGCAGCAAGTTAAGTCGACAGGAGTGGATGGGTAGATGGCACAGGAGGTTGGTGGCACCTTAATTGGGGAGGACAGGCTCGCAGTAATGGCTGGAGTGGAATGGTATCAAACACATGGTTTCTATGTGTTTGATGCCATTCAATTAGCGCCGCTCCAGCCATTATCATGAGTCATCCTCCCCTCAGCAGCCTCCACTGGTAGATGGGTATGCTCAGATCATATACCTGGGTGTGTGTGTGTTGGTGAATGTATTTGGCATGCTCATGTGAATGCGAATCAGTTCCGTTGAAGTCTTCTAATACATCGGGAGCCTCCACCCCCCATACATTGTCAGTTTGAGTTGGTGACTGCTCCATTTTGTCGGTCCAGGTATTTGACTGTCCAGAAAAACTAAGAAGATAAGATTAAACAGTTTAAAATAAAAAATCCCAGCCTACTGTAGAATTCTGTTGTCTATATCCAGAAGCATAATTATTCATCTCACCGGGTTTGTTTTAAATATACTCCAGTATCCAACATGATGATTCCTTTACGTGCATGGAGGGAGTATACAGTGGCTGTTTAAGTAATTTCTTTGACATTTTCCTCTGCTAAATTACTATACATGTTTTGGGAATTTCTTGAATTAATGTTTCAGGAAAAAAAAGTGTGAAAGGTCTTACAGGTTCTTATCTATTGTGAAATTATAACTGCTATAGAAATTCTCACGTGAATCTTCCAAGCTACTTTAACAGCCACATCCTTCAGATATTATTATGAAAGTTACAACTTTTATAATAGCCATGATGTCCATAAGTGTTACTACTATAACATATGCCATTTAGCAGACCCTTTTATCCAAAGCTGCTTAGTCAATCGTGCATACATTTTACGTATGGGTGGTCCCAGCAGTCGAACCCACTACTCTAGCGTTTCATGCTCTACCAACTGAGCCACAAAGGATCACTACAAATACCTCTTGCAACAGCTTAAGGAAATAAGTTAATGCCATTGATTACATCATTATTCAATGCACTAACTCAACAAGATACGTAGCCTGGATAGCATTAAAGGCCTGAATGTATTATTCCTCATGCTGTGTGTCGTATGTACGGTAATGCACAGAATATTTAAGGAACGCTACCGGAGTTGTGGGGTATGTGTGATCAAAGGCTTTTTAGACAGACCGGGTCACTGGCAAGCAAGCCAGCATGTTGAACATAACATTTTGTTTTTGATCATTTCATTTTAATGCAAATGGGGGTTGTTTGCTTTTTAAATGATTCACTAATTGAGTAAATAAACACAAATGATGATAGCTTCTCTGTCCTCAATGTCTTTTTAAAGAACGCTGGGCTTGAAAGAGTTGGTAGCTTTCAGAGGAGTCAATACAAATGCCCAATATCACCATTTTGTTTATTTCAATCATGTACAGTTGAAGTTGGAAGTTTACATACAACTTAGCCAAATACATTTAAACTCAGCTTTTCACAATTCCTGACATTTAATCCTAGTAAAAATTCCCTGTTTTAGGTCAGTTAGGATCACCACTTTATTTTAAGAATGTGAAATGTCAGAATAATAGTAGAGAATGATTTATTTCAGCTTTTATTTATTTCATCACATTCCCAGTGGGTCAGAAGTTTACATACACTCAATTAGTATTTGGTAGCATTGCCTTTAAATTGTTTGACTTGGGTCAAACGCTTCGGGTAGCCTTCCACAATAAATGGGGTGAATTTTGGCCCATTCCTCCTGACAGAGCTGGTGTAACTGAGTCAGGTTTGTAGGCCTCCTTGCTCGCACACGCTTTTTCAGTTCTGCCCACACATTTTCTATAGGATTGAGGTCAGGGCTTTGTGATGGCCACTCCAATACCTTGACTTTGGAAGTATGCCTGGGGTCATTGTCCATTTGGAAGACCCATTTGCGACCAAGATTTAACTTCCTGACTTATGTCTTGAGATGTTGCTTCAATATATCCACATACATTTCCTCCCTCATGATGCCATCTATTTTGTGAAGTGCACCAGTCCCTCCTGCAGCAAAGCACCCCCACAGCATGATGCTGCCACCCCCGTGCTTCACGGTTGGGATGGTGTTCTTCGGCTTGCAAGCACCCCGTTTTTCCTCCAAACATAAGTGGTCATTATGGACAAACAGTTCTATTTTTGTTTCATCAGACCAGAGGACATTTCTCCAAAAAGTACGATCTTTGTCCCCATGTGCAGTTGCAAACCGTAGTCTGGCTTTGTGTATGTAAACTTCTGACCCACTGGAATTGTGATACAGTGAATTATAAGCCAAATAATCTGTCTGTAAACAATTGTTGGAAAAATTACTGGTGTCATGCACAAAGTAGATGTCCTAACCGACTTGCCAAAACTATAGTTTGTTAACAAGACATTTGTGGAGTGGTTGAAAAACGAGTTTTAATGACTCCAACCTAAGTGTATGTACACTTCCGACTTCAACTGTATGTTCAGACATTATTACAATAATATACAAAATGTAATTTCAGTACAAATACATACACAAGTATACAATCATTGAAATGCAGTTAAGTTTAACGGCATTGTATGAATCGGTTATCTATAATGTTAGTTTATCTTTCAATAATGGCGTAGCAAGGAGCTCTTCCTATCTAGGATCAGTCTAGACTTGAAGAGGGAGTGTCATATCAATCGGGCAATTAATTGATCAATTTATGTAACTTATTGGCTATAGGCAACATACCTAATCCAAATGAAATACTGAAAAATTTAAATATGCACGTGTACAGTCCTCCAGGAGCCTAGTTGACACCTAGTGGGCACTAAACAAATGCCGTTTTAAGGCGAGACAATCCATACAGGGGACGTACAGTGCCTTCAGAAAGTATTCATACCCCTTAACTTATTCCACATTTTGTTGTCTTACAGCCTGAATTCAAACTGGATTTTTTTTTTTTTGTCTCACCCATCTACACACAATACCCCATAATGACAAAGTGAAAGCATGTTTTTAGAAATGTTTGCTAATTTATTGAAAATGAAATACAGAAATATCTCATTTACATACACTACCGTTCAAAAGTTTGGGGTCACTTAGAAATGTCCTTGTTTTCGAAAGAAAAGTAATTTTTTTGTCCATTAAAATAACATCAAATTGATCAGAAATACAGTGTAGACATTGATAATGTTGTAAATGGCTATTGTAGCTGAAAACGGCAGATTTTTTATGGAATATCTACAGAGGCCCATTATCAGCAACCATCAGTCCTGTGTTCCAATGGCACGTTGTGTTTGCTAATCCAAGTTTATCATTTTAAAAGGCTAATTGATCATTAGAAAACCGTTTTGCAATTATGTTAGCACAGCTGAAAACTGTTGTGCTGAATAAAGAAGCAATAAAACTGGCCTTCTTGAGACTAGTTGAGTATCTGGAGCAACAGCAATTGTGACAAATACATTAGAGTGTCTAGTTTGAGAAACAAGACGCCTCACAGGTCCTCAACTGGCAGCTTCATTAAATAGTACCCGCAAAACACCAGTCTCAACGTCAACAGTAAAGAGGCGACTCCGGGATGCTGACCTTCTAGGCAGAGTTGCAAAGAAAAAGCCATATCTCAGACTGGCCAATAAAAATAAAAGATTAAGATGGGCAAAAGAACACAGACACTGGACAGAGGAAGATTGGAAAAAAGTGTTATGGACAGACGAATCGAAGTTTGAGGTGTTCGGATCACAAAGAACATTTGTGAGATGCAGACCAAATGAAAAGATGCTGGAGGAGTGCTTGATGCCAACTGTCAAGCATGGTTGAGGCAATGTGATGGTCTGCGGGTGCTTTGGTGGTGGTAAAGTGGGAGATTTGTACATGGTAAAAGGGATCTTGAAGAAGGAAGGCTATCATTCCATTTTGCAACGCCATGCCATACCCTGTGGACGGCGCTTGTTTGGAGGCAATTTCCTCCTACAACAGGACCATGACCCAAAGCACAGCTCCAAACTATGCAAGAACTATTTAGGGAAGAAGCAGTCAGCTGGTATTCTGTCTATAATGGAGTGGCCAGCACAGTCACCGGATCTCAACCCTATTGAGCTGTTATGGGAGCAGCTTGACCGTATTTCTACGTAAGAAGTGCCCATCAAGCCAATCCAACTTGTGGGAGGTGCTTCAGGAAGCATGGGGTGAAACCTCTTCAGATTACCTCAACAAATTGACAACTAGAATGCCAAAGGTCTGCAAGGTTGTAATTGCTGCAAATGGAGGATTCTTTGTCGAAAGCAAAGTTTGAAGGACACAATTATTATTTCAATTAAAAATCATTATTTCTAACCTTGTCAATGACTACATTTCCTATTCATTTTGCTATATTTCCTATTCAAACTCATTTCATGCATGTTTTCATGGAAAACAAGGACATTTCTAAGTGACCCCAAACCTTTGAACGGTAGTGTAATTATTCACACCCCTGAGTCAATACTTTGTAGAAGCACCATTGGCAGCGATTACAGCTGTGAGTCTTTGTGTAAGCTTTCCACACCTGGATTGTGCAACATTTGTCCATTATTCTTTTCAAAATTCTTCAAGCTCTGGGAAATTGGTTGTTGATCATTGCTAGACAACCATTTTCAGGTCTTGCCATAGATTTTAAAATAGATTTAGGGTCAAAACTGTAACTAGGACACTCAGGAACAGTCACTGTCTTCTTGGTAAGCAACTCCAGTGTAGATTTGGCCTTGTGTTTTAGGTTATTGTCCTCCTGAAAGGTGAATTCATCTCCCAGTGTCTGTTGGAAAGCAGACTGAAAACAGGTTTTCCTCTAGGCTTTTGCCTGTGCTTAGCTCCATTCTGTTTCTTTTTTATCCTGAAAAACTCCCCAGTCTTTCACGATTACAAGCATACCCATAACATGATGCAGCCACCACTATGCCAGAAAATATGGAGAGGGGTACTCAGTAATGTGTTGTATTGGATTTGCCCCAAACATAACACTTTGTATTCAGGAAAAAAAGTTAAATTGCTTTACCACATTTTTTGCAGTATTGCTTCAGTGCCTTGTTGCGAACAGGATGCATGTTTTGGATTTTTTAAAATTCTGTACAGGCTTCCTTTTCACTCTGTCAATTAGGTTAGTATTGTGGAGTAACTACAATGTTGTTGATCCATCCTCCGTTTTCACCCATCACAGACATTAAACTCTGTAACTGTTTTAAAGTCACCATAGGACTCATGGTGAAATCCCTGAGCGGTTTCCTTCCTCTCCGGCAACTGAGGTAGGAAAGATGCCTGTATCTTTGTAGTGACTGGGTGTATTGATACACCATCCAAAAGCGTAATTAATAACTTCACCATGCTCAAACGGATATTGAATGTCTGCTTTTCTATTTTTACCCATCTACCAATAGGTGCCCTTCTTTGCGAGGCATTGGAAAACCTCACTGGTCTTTGTGGTTGAATCTGTGTTTGAAATTCACTGCTCGACTGAGGGACCTTACAGAAAATTGTATGTGTGGGGCACGGAGATGAGTCATTCAAAAATCATGTTAGACACTATTATTGCACATAGAGTGAGTCCATGCAACTTATTATGTAAGTTGTTAAGCAAATCTTTACTCCTGAACTGATCTAGTCTTGCCATAACAAAGGGGTTGAACGCTTATTGACTCAAGACTTTTCAGCTTTTCATTTTTTATTAATTTGTAAACATTTTGAATAACATAATTCCACTTTGACATTATGGGGTAGTGTGTATAGGCCAGTGGCCAATTTTTGGGACGTTTAATCATTTTTAAATTCAAAACAAAATGTGAAAAAAGTGAAGGGGTGTGAATACTTTCTGAAGGCACTGTAGATGTATGGGACAGGGGATGTAGTTGATGTCCTCAGGTCCTGGACTGCAGAGTGAGGCGTTGAACCATGTCTGAGATGTGAGCCATGCCTGGCTGTTGGGCCTGGTGCTTGATGGACTCTAGTGTCTGCACCTGTCAAGAAAAAACAAAAAGGTGACTAAGAAATAAACCATATTCTGTATTGTGTATACAGATATAGTGATTATCTCTCCATGTTTTATTGTTATTGCACCTAAAACTGCCTGTGTTTTACTCACAGAGGTGCGTGTGTCACAGTAGCTGTGCTTGTGGCTCAGATTCCACAGATTGACAGACAGCTGGTTGAGTTTGTTGTTGCGTAGCTCCCCATGAGCCAGGATGCAGCCAAACAGAGTGAAGGCCAGACTACCCTGTCTACGAACACTCTATAACATAAAGAGGAAGGGATAAGAGATGACAGTTAAGTAAAAGTTATATGGAAAAATACAAAGAACATAATGTATAAGCAGTGACTTCCTCAGACACAGGGATAGTGTGTGTCCTACCTCATCTCTACCCAAGCTCTTGAGATGGTCCAGCACATGTCCAATCAGAGTTTCACATAACTTGTTGATCTCTGCCACAAACTTGGGATCTCCTCCATAAAGTGTTTCATTAGAGTCCACTGGAAAAGAGAAAGGAAGGGTGTGTGTTAGCTGGCTTTGACTCCAATTATCCTTTCATTTCACTCTTCTAGATTTCTAAAGCCTACTCTGAGAGATCAATATCATATGGTCCTCTGTAGTTCAGTTGGTAAAGCATGGGCTTGCAACGTCAGGATAGTGGGTTGGATTCGCGGGACCACCCGTACTTAAAATGTATGCACTCATGACTGTAAGTCGCTTTGGATAAAAGGGTCTGCAAAATGTTGTTGGCCTAAATGGCATATATTATTTATTATATGCCAAATAATTCTGGAAAGTAAGGTAGATGAGTGTGTGTGTGTGTGAGAGTGTGAGTGTGGTAGAGTATGTGAGCGGAGCATGCCTAATTTGACTGGAGCTAAGTGTGTCATTGTAGCAAAGTATTTATAAACTAAAAATCTGATCTCTTATACAGTGGGGGAAAAAAGTATTTAGTCAGCCACCAATTGTGCAAGTTCTCCCACTTAAAAAGATGAGATAGGCCTGTAATTTTCATCATAGGTACACGTCAACTATGACAGACAAATTGAGAGAGAAAAATCCAGAAAATCACATTGTAGGATTTTTTATGAATTTATTTGCAAATTATGGTGGAAAATAAGTATTTGGTCACCTACAAACAAGCAAGATTTCTGGCTCTCACAGACCTGTAACTTCTTCTTTAAGAGGCTCCTCTGTCCTCCACTCGTTAACTGTATTAATGGCACCTGTTTGAACTTGTTATCAGTATAAAAGACACCTGTCCACAACCTCAAACAGTCACACTCCAAACTCCACTATGGCCAAGACCAAAGAGCTGTCAAAGGACACCAGAAACAAAATTGTAGACCTGCACCAGGCTGGGAAGACTGAATCTGCAATAGGTAAGCAGCTTGGTTTGAAGAAATCAACTGTGGGAGCAATTATTAGGAAATGGAAGACATACAAGACCACTGATAATCTCCCTCGATCTGGGGCTCCACGCAAACACACCGCCCGGGCAACGAAGGAGTGGCTTCGTAAGAAGCATTTCAAGGTCCTGGAGTGGCCTAGCCAGTCTCCAGATCTCAACCCCATAGAAAATCTTTGGAGGGAGTTGAAAGTCCGTGTTGCCCAGCGACAGCCCCAAAACATCACTGCTCTAGAGGAGATCTGCATGGAGGAATGGGCCAAAATACCAGCAACAGTGTGTGAAAACCTTGTGAAGACTTACAGAAAACATTTGACCTGTGTCATTGCCAACAAAGGGTATATAACAAAGTATTGAGAAACTTTTGTTATTGACCAAATACTTATTTTCCATCATAATTTGCAAATAAATTCATAAAAAATCCTACAATGTGATTTTCTGGAGAAAAAAAAAATCTCATTTTGTCTGTCATAGTTGACGTGTACCTATGATGAAAATTACAGGCCTCTCTCATCTTTTTAAGTGGGAGAACTTGCACAATTGGTGGCTGACTAAATACTTTTTTTCCCCACTGTACGTTTCGTTCATTTTTGTTCTATTATCTATACAATAGGCCAATATTGATTTTGGTCCAATAGGCCTGGCATATTCCCACGTTCAAGGAACTTCCTGTTTTGATTGGGTTATTTTGCCTAAAAACCTTTAGTAAAAAATAAAACGTACTAAAAACTCTGCATCTCTGTGTTTAGCATCCCCAGTGGCTCTGCAAGTGTTGAGAGGATATTCTCCGCAGCTGGCCTGCTCTCCAGGCACCATCGCATAAGCCTGAAGTCACAGACTGGCCAAACTCGTGTTTCTAAAAATTGATTCTAAAAATGAACTCAAAGTCACTAATAAGTCATTTTTCGTTTAATTTGTATTTCATTCTAAGTAAATCACAACCTATATGCACAATTTATAGACTAGAATGATTTAATACAACAAAATGTTGTTTAAATGCTGAGCCCTTTATGTCCCTACCAGACTATTGCATCACACTCGCAAATGCTTCACAATGTATTTCTTAGTAGGCTATAGTCTTGAAATAATAGAAATAATATAGCCTAAATAATTCATTTTCGTTCCTTCTTAGGCCCTCTTTCTGGCTCCTGACCTATTCAGAGTGTTTATATGCTGTTTAATATGACATGTAGCCTATTTGAAATGATGAGCGCTTCTTACATTCAACTTTTCATGTTTATTAAAATACTTTTCATTTAAATCCATATGGTTTGGTTTCAATACTTCAAAATCAAATGGTAGGTCCAGGTAGTCACAAAAATAGATGGGTGTTGGTTATTTTAATGAATGGGGCGAATTTTAGAGCGTCAGTTTTTCTTCCCTGTGAGCACGGAACGTTTTTTGTGTGTTGTACCTTTGGGGATGGAGTAGAGGTAGGTCTCCTGACTCATGGCAGCCAGTAGTGGCAGGGCGCTGATGTAGACATGGAACTTGGCGTCGCTGTTCTCCTCCCAGGTGTAGTCCTGTACCATGTTGAGCAGCCCACGCACCAGGTACAACACCCCTGCCTCTGGGTGGTCCTGGACACGCACACACACACAAACAGGAAGTCTTTCCTTGATATTTCCTATTTCTTGAGTTATTTCAAGCATTATCGGAGGAGCAGGGATGTTTCCTTACCGGCACAACTAGTAGTGCTGACAGGAAGTTATTGATGAAGTCAAGCAGGAAGCCCTCAGAGGAGCGCAGTTTGCCTTCGATACAGATACTGCGTGGAACCTCTGGCAACACACTGACCGCTGCCTTCAGGAATGCATCCGCTAGGAGAGTCAGAGAGAGAGAGAACAATTAATGAGAATTCACATCAGAACTGGATGAAACTTCACAAGTCTGGGTCTGTCTACACTGAGTATACATCAGAGAGGTTGAGATGGGTCCCTTTAAACACACAGTGGATGATGGTCTGGACATTAGGAAGGCAGCGTTTGAGTGCATGTACACCCTCCTGGACAGCTGTCTAGACAGACTAGACATCTTTGAGTTCCTCAACCACGTAGAAGACGGACTCAAAGACCATTACGACATCAAGGTATCCTATACAGCTTCCTGACAGGACTGCCTGGAGAGAGAGAGAACAGGAGAGAGAGGTAGTCTGTATGAAGATCAGAGAGAGAGGTAGTCTGTATGAAAATCAGAGAACAGGAGAGAGAGAGAGGTAGTCTGTATGAAAATCAGAGAGAGGTAGTCTGTATGAAAATCAGAGAACAGGAGAGAGAGAGGGGGGATCCAGGGATGTAGCTCAGTTGTTAGAGCATGGCGTTTGCAACGCCAGGGTTGTGGGTTCAATTCCCACGGGGGGCCAGTATGAAAAAAAAATGTATGCACTCACTAACTGTAAGTCGCTCTGGATAAGAGCGTCTGCTAAATGACTAAAATGTAAATGTAAAATGTATACCAAACATTAGGAACACATTCCTAATATTGAGTTGCACCCAATGTTCCCTCTAAGATTCGTGCGTGCGCGGGCGCACAGTAGCCCCGAGACTGCCTGAGAGAAGCGCGGGATTGAACTTCACTCAACTTTCTAGAGTTTTCCCTGTTAGTTAACCGTATCAATGTTTCCCTTTACTGTGGCAATTGTGATCGAATCAAAGCAATATTAGCCACTTTCAATGCAACATACCGAAACAAAAGTAACTATGCAAGACTTAGTATGCAAAAGTATCTATGCAAGAGATTTTGTTGTAGGCAGAACGCATCAGAGTAGGATTCTATTGCATTGACACACACACGACTCAGCTCATACTCTTCACAGACCGGTGCGGCATAACCAATCAGAGCTGCAGTAGGCCTATATGCAAATAGACCAATGCCATATATGGATCTGTGCCATTTACTTTGAACTGGACTGCGTTTACAGCATGAGGGGTCGTGAGTAGATGCGCTTGTTCTGAGATCAAAGTGACAGCTGCATGTAGCAACGTGTGCACATTTGTTCACATCCTTTGCTAGTTAGTGATTTATTAGCCCAGTTATAAATCATTTGTAGTCAGCAATAGGGGAGTGATTGCTTCCTACAAGAGCACAAAACATGTACATTTCTAGACATCTTTGAAAAGCTAGTCAGGTAAAGAGCTTTTTTTGGTCTTAAAGGGGCAGTGTTGTATTTTGAGACAGGCTTGAATAAGCGAAGAAGCCAATAGGCAGAGGGTAGCATAATTTTTCTGATTCTTTGTAATAATGGTATGGGAATAATAATTAACTTTATTTTGTAAAGTGGTTTCTTGCATCAAACAACGCAACAACATTTTCAGTCACCTCCTTATCTGAAGGACAAGTGGATGAACAGGTTAATGTCAAGCCCTGCATGTTTTTTTCAAAAGTCTCATGGAATGTAGGCCTAAATTGAACACCACACATTGGCTGCTACTGTAGGCTGAATGATAGAACAGCCATTTCCATGTTAAAATGTTATGGGAGGCATTTTTCTCCATTGTTTTTGATGGTAGGCCACTCTGGTAGGCCTACATTACGATCAAATAGCCACAGTAGCCTACTTGACCACTGTTAAAACTGTAACTTAAAGCGGGTACAGCCTCAGTGTTCACAGTAAACGTGAGCTGGAAGTTGCACAGATCTTTTACCACGTTCAAGTTTGCGCTCAGCAGACCTGAAATTTGCTCAGTGCCCAACTTTACCCCCTTTTTGCCCTTAGAACAGCCCAAATTCCTTGGGGCATGGACTCTACAAGGTGTCGAAAGCATTCCACAGGGATGCTGGCCCATGTTGACTCCAATGCTTCCCACAGTTGTGTCAAGTTGGCTGGATGTCCTTTGGGTGGTGGACCATTCTTGATACACACGGCATTCTTGATACACACAGGAAACTGTTGAGCGTGAAAAACCCAGCAGGGTTGCAGTTCTTGACACACTCAAACCAGTGCACCTGGCACCTACTACCATACCCTGTTCAAAGGCACTTCAATATTTTATCTTGTCCATTCAACCTCTGAATTGCACACGTACAATCCATGTCTCAATTGTCTCAAGGCTTATAAATCCTTCTTTAAAAATCGGTCTGCTCCTCTTCATCTACACTGGTTGAAGTGGATTTAACATGGAAAGAGCAGGTTTTCATAATGTACTCTGAACAGAGCAAACTCAGACTCACCCTGGAAAAGACACTGGTTGGCCAGGGCCACCTGCCCAGACAGCAGGTAGAGGTTGAGGCGGCTGAAGATGCTGCTGAGGGAGGGAATGGTGATGAAGCTGTATGCAGCACATGCCTGAGAGAGAGCGAGAACAACTCAATGACAGGATTCAGTGGCGTACTAGCGGCCATATTGAGTAAACAGATGTTGGTGTTATAGATAGTGCTGTAGTGTGACAAACCCTGACAAAAGCAGCAGTCTTGTGGGAGTGGCTGCCCCTCATCACACGGTTCGTCTCCATGGCCAGCAGGTTCACAGTCTGAAAATTGGAAAATAAGTTGAGTGCATATACAGTAGGTATATGTAACCATGGCAAAATTATTAAAACGTTAAGATAGATTCATATCAACTGTCAAAAGAAATCGGTCTGTATTGCAATTACAGAACTAAACACATAAGTTAATAAAGGTACATTATGTCTAGGTGTGGTCTGTGTCGCACGTATATGCACACACACAGATAAGACGATGCAGATAAGGGCTTCTGAGGGTATGGTTGGTCCTTTGGCTGTTCCGCTGTACTCACGTGGATGAGCTGCACCAGCACTGGCTCCAGGTTACAGAACGTGGCCCGGGCCTCCACACAGAAACTCAGCTGCTGCTCAAAGTCACGACCAAACGACACCTGGACAGACAGACAGACAGACAGAGAGAGAGACAGAGAGAGAGAGAGAGAGAGAGAGAGAGACAGAGAGAGAGAGACAGAGAGAGAGAGAGAGAGAGAGAGAGAGAGACAGAGAGAGAGAGAGACAGAGAGAGAGAGAGAGAGAGAGAGACAGACAGAGAGACAGAGAGAGAGAGAGAGAGAGAGACAGAGAGAGAGAGAGAGAGAGACAGAGAGAGAGAGAGAGAGAGACAAACATATGCTGAGTCACTGTTTGTCAGCCTTGGAAATGCAGGAGGAGAAGGAGTGCATGGTGACCCAGAGGAGGGCTAGTCAGTCAGACACTCACCATGCATATGAAGCCATTGATCAGTAAGGCTAGAGATCTCTTCTCATCCTCCAGAGTCAGCGCACTAAAGGACACAGAGAGAGTAGAGTCATTTTATAACACCCGCCCACCCACCCACAGTTGGCTACTTACTTGACAGAGTCGTGCATGGTCTTGCAGATGTGCAGTAGTGCATTGAGGATAACAGGGTCTCTAGTGTGCTCCTGTTGGTGTCTGAGGTGACAGACACAGACAGACATTAGGGATAGACACAATGAGAAATGCACAGAAGCATAGAAGAGTTGAAGAGATATTTAGCTTGGGTGTCATTAGCCATGTAGCATGACAACAACAAAGGTGTTGGCTAAATCAGATGTACTTGATGAAGACGTCCATGATGGAGCGACACACCTCCACCCTGACGCTGTCCTTCTGGAACATGTCCACGAAAGGAAGGAAACGCTCCTGAGGGAGAATCCCAGAGAAACTAGTTAGATCGATCCACTGACAAACACAAGTGATTGTGTGACACTGGAGAATGTCAAACCAAGTCTTACCATGGAGAAGAGGACAGAGAAGTCATGAAAGTAGATGAGGATCTTCCTTATCACAGACTGGAGCTGAGCATAGGCATCCTCAAAGGCCCGATCCGGTGTCATGTGCTTGATGATGTCAGAGAGCACAGTGTTGACCTCACGTTTCTGACAGAAAGAGAGAAGATAAGGATTCTAATAGCATGAATCATTTAGAGACCCTGATCCTTACAACTCTTTCATTGGCAGTCTGTTTTGGAATCGGTGGCCAGTAATAAACAGGTCCTGAACATCTCTAAAACTAAGAGCATTGTATTTGGTACAAATCATTCCCTAAGTTCTAGACCTCAGCTGAATCTGGTAATGAATGGTATGGCTGTTGAACAAGTTGAGGAGATGAAATTACTTTGCGTTACCTTAGATTGTAAACTGTCATGGTCAAAACATATAGATTCAATGGTTGTAAAGATGGGGAGAGGTATGTCCGTAATAAAGAGATGCTCTGCTTTTTTGACACCACACTCCAAAAAGCAAGTCCTGCAGGCTCTAGTTTTGTCTTATCTTGATTATTGTCCAGTCGTGTGGTCGAGTGCTGCAAGGAAAGACCTAGTTCAGCTGCAGCTGGCCCAGAACAGAGCGGCACGTCTTGCTCTTCATTGTAATCACAGGGCTAATATAAATACTATGCATGTCAGTCTCTCTTGGCTAAGAGTTGAGGAGAGACTGACTGCATCACTTCTTCTTTTAATAAGAAACATTGTGTTGAAATCCCAAATTGTTTGCATTGTCAACTTACACACAGCTCTGACACACACACTTACCCCACCAGACATGCCACCAGGGGTCCCCAAATCCAGAACAAATTCAAGAAAGCATACAGTATTATATAGAGCCATTATTGCATGGAACTCCATTATATCTCATATTGCGCAAGTGAACAGAAAACCTGGTTTAAAAAAACAGATAAAGCAACACTTCACGGCACAACGCCTCTCCCCTATTTGACCTAGATAGTTTATGTGTATGTATTGATATGTAGGCTACGTGTGACTTTTGTAAAGAAATGTAGTTCTGTCCATGAGCGGTTGTCTATTAATGTTCTGTATTATGTCATGTTTCATGTTTTGTGTGGACCCCAGGAAGAGTAGCTGCTGCTTTTGCAACAGCTAATGGGGATCCTAATAAAATACAAAAAAATACCCACAGTGAAGTGACGACAGGTGAACTCCACCCAGATCTCAGCACAGTTGATGTAATCCTGGAATAAGAGAAGGTAACATTTACAACCTGACCATTTGTCCATGTGCACCACCAAGCATGTCTTCATTGTCTAATAGGGTTATTATTTGTTGTGCACCTGTGGACTGTGCACTTTGGTGATGACCTTCCAGGCCTCGTTGAGGATGGGCAGCCTTTCTGCTTCAGGAGGGTCAGCACAGGCCAGACTGCGGCCCAGAGAGCCAAACAACAGGTGCTGAAGGAGGACAGACAAAGATAAGTACAGTAGAATGGATCTATAGCCAGAACATTCTATGTTGAGTTGTGTTGTCAAGAATGTTAGTGTTTACATATCTAAGAGAAGAGTAAACAACACAGATAACAGATCAAAGCTGAAGGGAGGGGCACCGATGTATATGTTTGGAGCACATGGTGAATGTGGATGTGTCTAACCTTGGGGAATCCTGCCTCATCACAGTCCTTGATCATAGTGAATGTGGATGTGTCTAACCTTGGGGAATCCTGCCTCATCACAGTCCTTGATCATAGTGAATGTGGATGTGTCTAACCTTGGGGAATCCTGCCTCATCACAGTCCTTGATCATAGTGAATGTGGATGTGTCTAACCTTGGGGAATCCTGCCTCATCACAGTCCTTGATCATGCCGATGAAGTCAGTGGCTCTCGTCGCGATAAACTCCGCCCTGAACGCCCACATCACAGAGTTCAGCAGCAGGGCACTGTGGGGAAATCAAAAGGTGATGATACTTTAGTTGAGTCCCAATCCTCAGGAATGGCTTCCTGTATGCCAGTAACATGCTCTGTCCTAAACTCTACCACACAGTAACATGCTCTGTCCTAAGCTCTACCACACTGCTTCAGCCCTCCTAAATAAATCACTCTGGTTCAGAGGAGTACTCACTTATTCCCAATCTTTTTGCACCTCTCCATCATCTCAGTTAGCAGGGGCTGCAATGGAATAATGGATGTCAAATACATCCCAGCGGCTGTTATGGGGATATCCCCAATACAGTAACTATATAACTGTTACCAGTCAACTTCACTCAATTCTTGGACCACTGTGGATGTGTTATGCTGGGTGGTAGTGTACCTCTGGTGCTCTGTAGGAGACACACTGCAGGATCCAGTGGATGGCGGGGGAGTAGAGGGTCAGGTAGACTGGGATCTCCACCCTCTGCAGGACCAGTTGGTTCTGGACACTGTCGCCATGGATCTGACGGAACATTCCCAGCAGGTCAAATACGTTTTTGTTCAGGCAGTCCTTCAGGTGAGGAGCCACCTCCATCCCAATCTGCCCAGAGACAGAGAGAGAGATGAAAATAGGGAGATTAGACAAAGACAAATAGACAATTTATCCAATTCTCATGACTGAGTTTAAATATACTGTAAATGTATGCAGGGGAAACCAATGGTTTCAATCTAATGAGAATGGGCAGCCCAGAGGTCGAACGTTTCTTCAAATGGGAGCAACTAATAAATAAAGTTAGTTATAGGAGGAGCCAGTCTCACCCTACAGAGGTAGGCCCGGGCATACACAGCCACCAGGGGGTCCCCTATCCCCCGGATCATAGCTGTGAGGCGAGGTAGAGTCTCCTGGATCCCACTGAGAACACAGAGAGAGGGAGATAAAACAGTGAATGGATGGCTAGAGGGATGAGAGAGTGGTGCTACAGATGTAGGATCTTAATTTGATCACCCTGTTGCAGGAGAACTTGTAGTGTGTTTGAAGTTTAAAAAGCTTCTGAAGTTTGTAATTTCCACTGTAATTTCCCCTTACAAAAAATGTATCAACCCCTACAAAAATGTCAATTCATTATAATCCACATTTCCTGTTGCTGCAGGATTATTTTCCTGCTGTAGCAAACTGACTCAAATTAAGATCCTACATCTGTAGAGCAAGGTGGGGGAACATGGGAGGGACACTCACCACTTGGTTAAGAAACGGTTACACTTCAGGAGAGCTACTTCTACATATCTGTATGTAGAGTCAAGGATTCAACTCATACCACTATGCAATCAGAGACATAGGTAGAGACGTGGTAACTGTATGACTGAGTGTGTTACTAGAAGGTTGATGTATATAATAAAGGATACAGTCGTGGGATGAGTTCTCTGATGGAGGCGATTTTGAAGAACCAGTTGAGGCAGGTCTTCTTGGCCGTGTCATTCACATTCACATCAGCTGTGAAGGAGTCTGGAGAAGGATCTGAATAAATAATAACACAAAAATAAAGGACCATGGAGAGCACTTGGTTTGACACACAGAAGCGACGGACAGAGATAGACAGATAGGACATACCTGGTAGGGAGCGAGGGTCAGAGCACATGGACCAGATCCTCTCATAAACCAGCTGTCCTATGAGGGAGAGACATTTTGGTCACCTAAAATAATGTGACCACTTGCTGACAATAACCAAACCCACAACACAATGTGAAAAATGTGACTATGTTACTATAGAATGCCCTGCTATAACATATTAAGTGAAGTGAGAAGGCAGTCCTCAGTACTCACCAAAGATATCCAGAATGTCTGTGATGAGCACAAACTTGCTGGGGTAGAACTGAATCACAGCGGTGTCTGACAACAGCTTGGAGCACTACGATTCCCACATACAATGACATAGACACAGGATCTATCAGAACGACATTGTAAATACATTACATTATAATAGATTTGTTATAAGTATTGCAGTTCTGACCTGGATGACGATCTTGAGGGCCTTGACCTTCTGGTCAGAGGCCCAGGCCTCTTTTAGAGATTTGTTGAGCTTCTCGATATAGTTCACATAGTCCTGCTGGGACAGGTTCAGCAGCTCCCTCTGAGAATCCTAACAACACCCAACATTAGAGATGTAAACACTAACATTCTTGACAACACAACTCAACATAGAATGTTCTGGCTATAGATCCATTCTACTGTACTTACCTCTTCCAGATCATCCAGCTCCTCTAGGCGAGTTCGTACCTTTTCCGATACAGCAGAGGACCCAGGACTGGGAGCCTTACCTGAGAATGACAGAAGTGCCACAACAATGCACATTTGTTTTGTTTTTTTGTCTAGTCTCAATCGAGCAAGCTTTCAGAATAGGGGTACTGGTACATGTATATCAAAGAAGATTATGGAGTAGACTGACCTTTATCTGAGCCCATGAAGAGATTCTGTCAAAAAACAAGAGAGAGAAGTCTGTCTTAGTCCCATTACCAAGCATGGGAAATGTTTATCTTTAAGAGATCTTATTAAAGCACACACATTACTCACAATGGAGAGCTTCTCTGTGGTAGTGAACCTGGCCAGGATTTCTCCCCGTTTGGATGACCAGGGCTCAAAGTTCACTCCAACCTCATCCTCCATCTCCATCCTCTTCCCTCTACCCAAGTCCTGAACAGAGGGCAGAAAAAGGAGTGAGAGTGTGGAAGAAGGAAATTGTGCATGTTGCCTCATTGCTAACAACATAATTGTAAGGGCCAATGCCTCCACAATGAGTCACACTACAAATATCAGACCCCCATTACCATTATCCCACTAGGAACCTCCCTTCCGTCTGTCCCTCAGTGAGTATGTAATTCTATCCGCACCCCAGTGACTCACTCACCCCAGTGGAGCTGCTATGTGAGAGGGTTAGGGGGGGCTCACTGGCGGAGGCTGAAGCAAACATGGACAGGGGGTCTGTTCCATCCAGCATGGAGCTCAGGGGATCTGGTGCCACAGAGTTGGAGGAGGAGGAAGTGCTGCCTTTACGTGCTCCCCTCAGCGACTTGGAGTCTGTCACCTGTGTGGTATGGATGGATGGGTGGGTGGAGGGGGACAACTTGTTTACTACAGAGCCACACACACACACACACACACACACACACACACACACACACACACACACACACACACACACACGTGATTAGAAACATGTTCTATGGTAGGATGGTACACTCTTGCATTAATGTTGATGATGCTAAAAGAACAAGCCTACAACAGAACAAGTTTCAATTTCTTTGTCACGTATTCCCACCAACATACACCCAGCACATATGGTGTGCATCCACAACATGCAATGCCCTACTCACAGTGACGGACTTCAGGGGATGGTAGTCGCCAAACTCCACTGGGGCGACCTCCAGGCCACAGCTCTGCAGTTCAGCCTCATACCTGCGACTACGAGAGTGCCTGTCGTAGAAAACATATGTTACAGCTTGATTCACTCAGAGGTCTCTGGAATAGACCTGCATTAATACAAACAGAGTGTAATATTAGCAAAACATGAGGTTCCTGCACGTAAGAGAAGTGTGTTATTTTTCAGATTTTACTTTTTGATGCTGAATGTTACTAGCTACATAGCTAACTTCGAGAAAAAACTAAACAAAGTCAAGACAAAGTTGACAGCTCTTGACTAGTTATGACAGCAAGATCAGGCAAGCCACACGCATTTTCATTTGTTGTTATGCATCTAGCTATGTTATTTTAATGTCATTTTCATACTCTTAAGATTTAAAGAACAGCAAAGACAGATTTCTGATCAGAAAAGATGCATTTTACCACTGCACAGCAG
The DNA here is from genome assembly GCF_020615455.1 of Coregonus clupeaformis. NCBI lineage: Eukaryota > Metazoa > Chordata > Actinopteri > Salmoniformes > Salmonidae > Coregonus > Coregonus clupeaformis. The sequence continues at coordinate 18,289,571 of NC_059192.1, read as the reverse complement.
CCATTTTTCATCCAGTCATATGACGTCTCCACTTCCTGGTTGGAGTACCAATTTTGAGACAACGCTTTTCTTCTCCAATAAGAGATTTTTCCTGATTTAATTTATAGTACTCATTAAACATGAAAATCCCAAAAGGATGGATGGTGTAGTGCAGCTTGAACCGATGAACAGATTAGCAGGGAACGGTTTTATTGACATCTTGAAGAGTACGAAAAAACGTCACTTCCCAAGATCCAATGCATGCCCAAGGGGGCACGACGTCTCGATAATTTTTGACACAAGAAAATAAGATAGGCTGCATCCGCGCGCGATTTATAATGTTTTGCTCACTTTGCTAAATCTCGTTGAGTGTAGCTAACATTTCACAGTTATAATGACTTGAATGTCAATGCATTTAACCTAGCTGGTCCTATCATTTCTGAAGATAAGGTGAGTGAAATATTTTGATTATTTGCATATCAATGGTATCAGTACGAGTAATTAGCTATCATAGCTAGCTAGCCATCGTAAAATGGCAATAGTTTGCAATCAACACAGATCTCAGATTGTAATCTAATGTCATGGAGCGGCCTGCCAGCGGAAAACTCTGCAGTCAAGATTGCCAGGCAGGTGGCACACTATCAACATTGTTTGTTTTATGTGGTAGCCAGCGGCAACAAATATTAACATGACAATGAGTATGCTTTTCTGTGCCTTAAAGCGGCAATCGGCGGTTGAAACAATAACAAAGCAACTCCCCGAGTCCCGCCACCTTTTCGATAAAAGGCTGAGGAATGGGTCTGGAGAAATTTTAACTATCACTCTCAAATTCATAGGCAGAGCTATGGATACAAGGACTGAGCCATCCATGATATCAAAATGATCGTTTTAACGATGTTGTGGCTATATGTGGTTTGTTTACAAACATTGGAGTAAAACAAGTATATATTTTGGGTTCTGATGGGGTATGACAGTTGAACTAAGCTCATGGGACATTTCTAAGTTATATTCTTCAAGAATTGATGGGTACATATCATTCATTTATGTCCAAAAATTGCCCCTTTTAACGTTAGAGAACCCTGTAAAATGAAGACCAACAATAAGCTAGGCCTATGTTATTTGGACAGTCAACACAGAGCTGCATGAATGTGACCATAGAAATGTAATACTTTCGGATGTAAAATGTACTGTTCAGTTGTGACTGGATTAACATTGTATGTTGTGGATTGTTTTCTTAGTATGTGAATGTTTGACAGCTCATTTGCATCAATTTGGATTGTAGAATGAGGCCATTTTCTGGAGTGTAATGACCCCAATAAACAACTCCATCATTCCCTGGTTCCAGTGCTGTCAACACAGGGGTAAATGTTTACCCTGAAGACAACCTTTCACTGGGAGCGAAGAGACACAACAGTGGCACAGAGAGAGAAGGGTATTGAGCAGAAGCAACAAACAGACTGAAGTGTTTATTTGGAGTTGTCTGTGCAGCTTGCCAGTTGCAAGGCCTGTGCTGCACACACATAGGCTCAGCCAGTTTCAGGGACAGACAGGGCAAAGCTTATTACCCAGGCAGAGCAGAGGACATGATTTCCTCGCTGGGCAGATTTGGAGGTTGCCATAGAGACTGTCCTTGCTGCCTTAAAGAGCTTAGTTGTTGTGTTTTAAAACTGAGAATTAAGGGGTTAATCAGAGATTGAGGAAAAACTATTTTTCTGATGGTGCTGTTCAGGTTTAGAGATTGAGTGCATGTTCACATTTTGTTCATACTGGTTTGTTCCAATATGTCACTCTGAACTCTACCTCTCGATTGCAGGTGTAGGTAGTCAACAACAGCCTGTTGATTTGGCTGGAAATCACCCCTAATATTTTCCAGTTCCACGCAGCCTTTCTATTACATTTACATTTTAGTCATTTAGCAGACGCTCTTATCCAGAGCGACTTACAGGAGCATTTAGGGTTAAGTGCCTTGCTTAAGGGCACATCGACAGATTTTTCACCTAGTCGGCTCGGGGATTAGAACCAGCGACCTTTTGGTTACTGGCACAACGCTCTTACCCACTAAGCTACCTGCCGACTGGCATGCTGTCATATGCTGATATCAATGATCTCAGTAATACTGGGTGACTTCATGGTCACCTGTTGGCATTATTATCCAGGCTCTGTCGTAGCTGGCCGTGACCGGGAGACCCATGGGGCGGCGCGCAATTGGCCCAGTGTCGTCCAGGGTAGGGGAGGGAATGGCCAGCAGGGATGTAGCTCAGTTGATAGAGCATGGCGTTTGCAACGCCAGGGTTGTGGGTTTGATTCCCACAGGGGGTATGAAAAAAAATGATGTATGCACTCACTAACTGTAAGTCGCTCTGGATAAGAGCGTCTGCTAAATGACTAAAATGTAATGTAAATGTATTTGATTTCTGTCATTCCATCTGTGCTGGTTGTAAAGAGGGATCACGTACTCTCTGCATATTGACAACAGAGGGGATAGTTGTAGGCCAAACAGCTGGCCACAGTGAAGGTCCCAGCACTAATAATTGATGATTAGGCCATACAAATGTAATTAAAAGTTAAAAAATCTGGAAATTGCACGGTTATAGCTAAAATAATATCCCCAAGCCTCCAGTGAAGAGATAAACAACTTCCCCTCACGTTATGGCTGAACTTAGCCTCTTTTAGCCTCCCAAGAGGCGAAAACCTCTTGATTAGGTCGCTAGGTGTTGAACTAAGGTTGCTATAGTATATTAACAAGATGGTAAAAAAAAAAAAAGATTCTCACTAGCCTCACTTGAAAAAAATAAAATCAGGAAAACATTGAGTAAAATGTGTATGTCCTTAGCGTTCTGGAGAGCCTAACCAATGTTTCCCCTTATTAGTGTAACTAATACTCACTTTCATGAAATGATGCCCTGATCGGGTGTCAACTTATTCCACTCTTAGGAAATTCATCCTTGGGCTTTTGGTGTCTTATAAGGTTACTTGTTTTGCATACCCAAGGTCTTTCAATAGAAGGCTCGGCCACAGAACTGTAATTCTAATGCATTATTAACAGTATACGTTTTGTGAGAGTGGACGCACTCATTACCTGATCGCCCTGTCCCGTTCTCTGGACATGCATCCTTTGGCTCCAATGGAAACGGCACTGGTTTTAATTACTTTAATGCTTTGTCTTCGTTCCGTGGAGAGGAAGACGTGCGCTGAGCAGACGTCTCTCTTGATGAGCTTGTATTGACAAAGGCTTTTCTAGGTCTTGGAGAGCAGGTTGTTGTGAAGCATTTAAAGGGATACTTCGGGATTTTGGCAATGAGGCCCTTTATCTACACCAGAGTCAGATGAACTCATGGATACCATTTTTATGTCTCTGTGTCCAGTATGAAGGAAGATGGAGGTAGTTTTGCGAGCTAATGCAGTTAGCAACTTCCTTCAAACTGCACGCAGCGACATCAAATGGTATCCACGAGTTCATCTGAGTCTGGGGAAATAGATAAAAGGCCTTATTGCCAAAATCCTGTAGTATCCCTTTAATTGAGAGATGAGATGAGGAGGTTCTTTTTTTTTTTAAGGAGAGTGGAATTTCACCGTCTTTGTATTGTATTCATGTTTTATTCAGACAGATTAGAATGAAAGGAGGAGCTTGATGAGGAGAAGAAAGCATATTAGGAAGGGTGGATGCGGGGATTGAACACTAGTCTCCGAAGTCACAGTATCTGTCGAGCTGGGAGTGTTACACTCGACCGTGGGTTGTATTTCTCAAAGAAAGAGTGATGACGATGACATCATCTGCAATATGGATGACCGTACATTCCAAGTTCTTCTTTCCGGTCGTAGTAGTTTTTCACCTGCTTCTGTGTTGTGTGTCTGTCCGTGTGTGTGTGGAAGACGGGGGCATGCGCAGCTGGAGGTGGCAGTTCTCCAGGATGATGCGCCTGTGCCTGCGCTGGTGCCGGCTGTGCCCTAAGCGAGGGGGGCGCCCCAGCAAGCCCCGGAGGAAGCTAGGAGAGGTGTGGAGTTACTGGAAGCTGCTGCTCAACTCCCTCTACTTCAACAGCCTCACCAACTCTGACACCTACCTGGACTGTGTCTTTGAACCTGTCTACTGGATAGTCGACAATGTGACTCGCTGGTTTGGGGTGGTAAGTCACTTTTCTATACATTTGACATTTTATATACAGTACCGGTCAAAAGTTTGGACACACCTACTCATTCAAGGGTTTTTCTTTATTTTTACTATTTTCTACATTGTAGAATAATAGCGAATCATTCTCTCAACCAGCTTCACCTGGAATGCTTTTCCAACAGTCTTGAAGGAGTTCCCACATATGCTTTGCACTTGTTGGCTGCTTTTCCTTCACTCTGCCGTCCGATTTATCTCAAACCATCTCAATTGGGTTGAGGTCGGGGGATTGTGGAGGCCAGGTCATCTGATGCAACACTCCATTGCTCTCCTTCTTGGTAAAATAGCCCTTACACAGCCTGGAGGTGTGTTGGGTCATTGTCCTGTTGAAAAACAAATGATAGTCCTACTAAGCCCAAACCAGGTGCGATGGCATATCACTGCAGAATGCTGTGGTAGCCATGCTGGTTAAGTGTGTTATTTCATAGTTTTGATGTCTTCACTATTATTCTACAATGTAAAAATAAAGAAAAACCCTTGAATGAGTAGGTGTCCAAACTTTTGATTGGTAGTGTACATTTTAGTCATTTAGCAGACGCTCTTACCCAGAGTGACTTACAGGAGCAGTTAGGGTTAAGTGCCTTGCTCAAGAGCACGTCGACAGATTTTTTTCACCTAGTTGGTTTGGGGATTTGAACCAGCAACCTGGTTACTGGCCCAACGCTCTTAACTGCTATGCTCGCTGCTACCCTGTCTGTAGATGTACAGTCAAATAGCTTTGTTTTAATGTATTTAATTCAATGTAGGCTAGTTAAGTAAATATCCCATGTTTGGTTACATTAACCTCTTTGCTCTTCCATTTCTTTTCAGTTTTTTTGCCTTTCACGCTCCCTCATGAGTTGTTCCCTTTGTCCATGTCCCCCTCTCCTCTGTTAACAGGTGTTTGTGTGCCTGGTGATTGCCCTCACCAGCTCTGTGCTGGTTGTTGTCTACCTGTGCCTGTTGCCTGTCATCCTCAACACCTACCCACTGCAGTGGATCGTCTGGCACCTCACCTACGGCCACTGGGTCCTAATGATGGTCCTCTTCCACTACTACAAGGCCACCACCACTTCCCCTGGACACCCACCACAGGTGAGGTGGAGGTGCCCGCACCAATGCCTGCAGAAAAACGGTTTTGTGATGACACAGGCTATAGGCAGTTTTAGGTGTGGTTGTGAAATAACTTTGCGTGTTGTGTTGTGTTTTGGCTTGTTTCTCAGGTTAAAAGTGATACACCGTCAGTGACCATCTGTAAGAAATGCATCGTCCCCAAGCCAGCCAGGACTCACCACTGCGGCATCTGCAACACGTAAGTTAAAGACTCTCCGTCAGGCATCAGATGATGTCATCAAGAAATACAAAACCTCTACTGGATAGCTCTAGTCCATGGCGCAGGTCAATCACACTGAGTGACTTTCTCTTTCGTTTCAGGTGTATTCTGAAGATGGATCACCACTGTCGTATCCTTTCTATCGAGACCCACAAACAAGGTCTTCAACATCTCATCTGTCAGATTCCTTTTTTTAGTGTAATCTTTTTATTTGAATTTAATTGCATGTTAAAACCCAAGGGGTGAAAGTCATACAATTGAATAATCTCTCGCGTTCCTACATGTTTTATCTTTGTTAGATCTGCCTCATTAACTTTGACCTTAACTTGCCTTGTGATGCTAGCTTGGCTCAACAACTGTGTGGGCCACTTCAACCACCGCTACTTCTTCTCATTCTGCCTCTACATGACCATGGGCTGCATGTACTGCAGCGTCAGCTGCAAAGGCATGTTCATAGAGGCCTACAACGCTGTCGAGGTGAGGGAGGTCAACAGACGGAAAAATGTCAACTTCTTAGAGGTTCTAGAAGGCTTGACATTTTGACTTTCAAAGAGTATTCTGAGTACTGCCATCCATGTAAATCATGCCTTGTTATTGGCATGTGTACCAAACACCCTTGGTGAGTGTGGCCGCGAAAGGCCATACATTCTGAGCATGATGTGAAAAGTTGAGCTGCCGCTAGTTTAGCTAAAGATACAGGCAACAGACAGCAGCCAAGCAAAGATGGCTAACGGAAAGCTAAGGGAGCTTTGAAATGTAGGAATCAAAGACATCGGATGAAACATTAACCGCAATTTAATACACTTGTTTCTCGGCAAGTCCACTGAGAAGGCTGATGGCTGTTTGTCTAATGTAATTTAAAGTATTCAGGATAAAGATCACGTACTGTTTTGACGCCAGTCCACCATGGTAAGATGGGAGTTTATATAGTAACAGATACTATGGCTCTGAGCCAACACCTCACTGTTTTAGATTAAAAATGCTTCCATTGCTTTGTGACAAATTCTCTCTTTAGCTACAGAGAAGATGGGAGGTATCATGATATAATAATCACCCATAACCAGTCTAGTCTATAGTTTCCCTCAGTATTATGCGTTCTGATTGAGCTAGTCAAGGGCACTAACTTCTCTCCTGCATAGTTGACTGAAGCTGTGGCTGTGTTCCAAATGGCACTTTATTCCCTATATAGTGCACTACTTTTGACCAGAGCATTGTGGGCCATGGTCAAAAGTAGTGCACTACATAGGGAATAAAGTGCCATTTGGGATGCAACCAGTGTGTGTATTGACATTGTTCCATTAGCAGTGTGAATGGGGAGCCAGTGATAGGAGTAGGGGACGGACTGCTTCTCAGTCTGACCATGTAGTACAAAAGGTTCTTGAAATCACAGCACTCAGAACAGGGTCAGGTTTTCCGAAAGCATCTTAAGGCATCGATGCTTTTGGGAAACCGGGCCCTGGTGTGTTGACCAAAATGAAAACAGCAGATTAATTTGTAGAGGGTACTCAAAAAACAGATGTTGAAAGTTCTTCTTTTTTGGCCAGATAGTACTACAGATTGACAGGCTTTAAAGGTCCACTGGGCAGCGCTGGGTCCCACTGTCAATTACCAATCAACATTTGACAACAGTTTGGCAATCATCTCCCTGTGTAGTGTGGGGCTTTCTATGTTTCCCTGCCCAGTGAGACTGCAGCTCTCTCCTCAAGCCAGGCAATGTCCCCTGTGATTGGTAGTTAGTTTGAGGTCCCTTGGCTATGATTGGCTACGGACTTGGCATCTAGAGTTTCGCTGGTTTGCCACTAGTTGTATTTGGAGGACCGTGGATGTGCTCCTTTGTTAACCCAGCTACTGTTTGTGGTTAGGCTTTTTGTGGTTGGTGGTTTAACCCTGTAGAGTACTCATTGGAATCACATTTACTAATTAAACTGCAACTCGAGTGAGACCATTCCGCACGTTTTAAAGTTCGAACAGTGTTTCTAGCTTAAACGGTGTAGGAGGAGTAGCATGCTGAAGAAGAAGGTCGAATATTGAAGCTGGGGCTTTCGCTGCGCAAGCCCCACAATTAAACTGCTTTACATGTAGGGTCTCTTTACATTGTTTGGTTTTGCTTTCTCTTTAGAGCTACTATCAGACTCCACCACCACTGTTTTCCTTCAGGGAAAAGATGGTCCACAAGAGTGTCATTTTCATTTGGGTGCTAACAAGGTGAGACGCATTTGTAACTGCTAAACGTTTTGGGATTTCTAGCAAAAAGTCACGTTTTGTTGTTGTGGTGAACTACAATGGCTGTTCTGTGTGTATTCTCAAATAGACCTTATCTTGAATTGTGTTCAGTACAATTGACAGATGGTCATGATCACTGTTTGTATTCCCTGCAGTTCGGTGGCAGTTGCTCTGGGAGGTCTGACACTGTGGCATGCTATCCTCATCACCCGAGGAGAAACCAGTGTGGAGAGACACATCAACAAGAAAGAGGTCAGACGTTTAAAGGAGAAGGGAAAGGTAAGGTTTATTGGGGGCTCTATGGATTTACCTAAATATCAACATGGTGTACCAGTTTGGAATTAGCTAGTAAAGCCTGTTTCTCTTTCGTAAGGTGTTCCGAAATCCATACCACTATGGGAAAATAAACAATTGGAAAGTTTTGTTTGGTGTGGAGGAAACAAGGTAAGTCCTCATTTAGGCTGTTGTGAAACCTACATGATCGTTCTTACAGAGTTGGTTTGTCTTCCTCTTCCCACAGTCACTGGTTGACCAGAGTCCTTCTGCCGTCTAGGCATGTTCCCCATGAAGACGGACTGGTATGGGAATTCCCTCGGGCTCTCACCAGAAGAGACCTTATGACCATCTAACCTCCCACACTACTCACTGCTGCTGGCCAGTTTCTCATCTCCACACTATGGGCCATAGTCACTGCTATAGCCCTGGCCCCTGGATGGTGGGGTGGACAGAGGAATTATTGTAGCCTCTGAGGAGTGAACTATTTGGTGTTGATTGTGGCCCATGAGTCCAGGCACCGCCGAGTGTTTGGGGGACCTTAATCTGACCTCCAGTCACTGTCATGTGAACTGATGGTCCTGTCTTTTCAACTGTTGTCCTGTCTAGTGAACTGATTTGATATGTTTTTGTACTGTTAGGCATGTTGTCCAAAGTTGACATGAATTGTGTGCTTTTTAATTGTACTGAAGTCACAGAAGAAGCAGTTTGGACTTTTTCAGTGCCAAAGAACAGCTTTCCACCAAAGGCTAGGTTCGAACTAGATAACCACACGCCTTGGCCATTGTCCATCTATGGGTGAGTAGTCTGGAGTCTTTTTGACAGAATTATATAAACAATTAATATTATCATTCAGGCTCTAGTCTAGATCATGGTGCTCATGTTACTGAGCAGTGCCCCGGTCATATTAGGAATTGTCTAAAGAGTGCTATGTGCCTTGTTAAGTTAAAGATTTAACAGGTGTTCTATTTGTTAATTATCAGGCACTAATGGTCCCCTGTAGCTCAGTTGGTAGAGCATGGCACTTGCAACGCCAGGTTTGTGGGTTCGTTTCTCATGAGGGGCCAGTATGAAAATGTATGCACTCACTAACTGTGTCACTCTGGATAAGAGCGTCTGCTAAATGACTCAAATGTAAAAATTTAATGCAAAGTACAGTTTAATGTATTTTTAACTATTATCCATTAATTCCTCTCCCATATCAGACATTGATTTCGCCACTAAAAAGCCGGGTGTGAACTACACGATTTTGGCCATATAGCTGTCCCAGACAAGTTTGAGATCCGAGACAAAATTGCCTACTCTGGGCGCGCGGCTCAAAGAGTGAGCGGGTCAAAGAGATGCAATCTGAGGGCTACTGATCTCCTCTTTGAGCAGTGCCAGACGTCCCGATATTTTCAAACATGCGTTTGACTTTATCCGCACAAAATCAGCAATGATCTTGTAGTGTGAGATGTGCAAAGACAAGTTTAGAGAACGGTGATCAGCAATAGCCAATAAGAGATCGTCAGAGAGGAAGCCAGTGAGATGACGTTTCGCATCACACAGAATGTGTAGGTGCTCGAGCAGGAGCGATAAATACCACTAGTATGCGTTTGTACAGGCCTTTAACCAAGGCGTCAAGTCGGTACAGCTCTGAAGTGCACAAGCAATGTTATCGAATTCAAAATGTTAACTAATATTTCAACTCTGTATGGCAAGCGTGAAGTCTGACTGAAAACGTTTGAGGCTATTTTGAGACACAGCTCGTTGTAGCTACGTTAAATCTAATAACATCATTGTTTTCGCGAGACAGCGTGAAATCGAGAATCCTCACAAACAAGTGAAGAATCTTGTAGGGTGTGACCCCCGTCTGTGCCACACCGTTTAGTGCGTACCGCTACGTTGGTAAGACAACTACAGGAAATACGGTCGTTTAATGTGAGAGGCTCAGCGATTTTGAAAGTCGTGTAGTGTACACCCGGCTTTGCCAACATTAAGATCACTTAACCTGCCTTAACATGGTCATAAGCGCTTTGAAGCGTCAGACTTCCTCCCAGCTGGTGTCGAATATGGTCACCATAGTTATAATTACAAGAATGGTCGGGGGATATTTCTAAACCAGCCTGTAACAGGAGGGAGGCGCTACCTGGTTGCCATAGTGAAAAATGACTGACTACTGTGACATGACCAATAGGAGCTGTGCTCCACTATAACATTGCGTTTGATATTAGCTTGTATTGTTTAATATTTGATAAAGAATTGTTTTTGGAAACTTCATCCAGCTTCTTTGAGATCTTGTTGATTAAGGCACTCATTCATTTACAAAAATGGTTTTATTGACGGCTTAAGTTAGACATTTAAATATTGTCCACATATCTTCAGCATAGGTTTTTGTGAGGTTCAAAGTTAGTTAGCCTAGTGAAATTAAATGTGCAGCCAACCATGTGCCAGCTGCATCAATCCTTCCAATACTGAATACAATGTTGACTCTTCATAATGGCATCTTCACAAGCGATGTTAAACACATTAATATTGTCCTCAATATGGTTAGATAGTCAATTACGTAAAATGTACTTAAATCAGTGGCTCTCGTACAACTGGCAGGGTGAGGTCAAATGATAGACTTGCAACTCGTGACTTCAAGGCATAATATTGTAAATAGAAATGGTTCTCTCTGTGCCAAGCTTGTTTCAGTGCAGCTCCGAGTCCTTCCATGGAGAGGATGGTTGGCTGTCACTTATAGGTCCACGCCACCATGCAGTGTTGGTCAGCTTAACACCTCTCATATTTGTCAGGGTAGAAGCAGTGCAAAAAAATGGAAGTGTAAAATGTCATGTAAAAGGTGAAGTGCTGTGGGGTGGTGGTGAGATGTCCCAGACTCCAAGGGCAAAACTAGGGTCCCAAGCCTGGACCCAGAGCCTCTTCCTCAGGAGCAGGCGGTCTCTGTCCCCTCCCACGCCCAGTCAGGGATGGGGGGGCCAAACTCACCTTCCCCCTGGACTCCCCAGTAGGAACCTTAACATGAGGAGAGACGTATTGTAATGAAAACCAGAGGAAAACTTCCATTGATACATGGAGAGAAATTCAAGGCCTGTTTTCTTAATCATGTTAGGCTTTCGTGTTATATTGGACTTCCTGCCTATGTTAGAAATGGAACAGGATTCACCAATGTTACATCATCAACAGATTGACCCTAACCCTTATAGTTGTGAGAATGTTTGAGAAAATCTGATGCCTCACCATTCATTCCGTGCCACCACTGCCTCGCTCCTCACCATCCTCTTGAGGTCGTCCAAGGGGGCAGCCAGGGCACGCAGCACCCTCGCACGGAAGGGCATGATCTGCCAGAGGAAGGGTGGGTTTGTTTATGACCAGAGTTCATATGAATCGGTTGTTATAGCCAATCGCAAACACTTGTTAAAGTCCCATCTGTGTGGCCAGTCAGGTTGTTCTGTGCAGTGCAGGCCAGAGTCTTACCTCATGTTCTGGAAAGCGGGAGAGGGCATGGATACAGCGCAGAGAGGCTATCCGCACTTTCTGTGAGGAAGAGGAGAGAAAGACCTCAGACAGACAAAAAATAAAAACATTTCTTCATGAATGAAGATAAGTGTTTTGGCACTGTGTATGTGGAACGGGGACAATGGTACTCAAGGTCACCTTGGTCATGTTGCAGCTACAATACTGAGTAGTCCAGATTTCAGTTGCACTCTGGGGCTTATGACATTAATTACATTTCAGGTTAAAGACTGCACTGGTACAGTTGAGCAGCATTTAACTTGCAGATGTATTGTGGGTTATAGTGATAGTGGGTTCGATTCCCGGGACCACCCACATGTAAAATGTATGCACACATGACTGTACGTCGCTTTGGATAAGAGTGTCTACTATATGGCATATTATTATATTATTGAACGCTCGCAGGGACACTGCTGAATCATCAATCTCTGGCACATTAAGAATGAGATACACGGTCTGTGGGACAAGATGCCCAACTATTGTCACAGAGAGAACACATCTCTGCTTGATGCTCACATTTTTTGACTCCTATCTATTTAGCTTTCTCAAATACAAATGTCCTACTGGCATATGTCACGTTTATAATGGTAGTGTGTGTGTTTGTCTGCCTGCTGTTGGTTGGCAGTATGTCATAACATACACTATATATACAAAAGTATGTGGACACCCCTTCAAATTAGTGGATTCGGCTATGTCAGCCACACCCGTTGCTGACAGCTGTATAAAATTGAGCACACAGCCATGCAATCTCCATAGTGAAACATTGGCAGTAGAATGGCCTTACTGAAGAGCTCAGTGACTTTCAACGTGGCACCGTCATAGGATGCCACCTTTGCAACAAGTAAGTTGGTCAAATTTCTTCCCTGCTAGAGCTGCCTCGGTCAACTGTAAGTGCTGTTATTGTGAAGTGGAAAAATCTAGGAGCAACAATGGCTCAGCCATGAAGTGGTAGGCCACACAAGCTCACAGAACGGGACCGCCGAGTTCTGAAGCGCGTAAAGATATTCTGTCCTCGGTTGCAACACTCACTACCGAGTTCCAAACTGCCTCTGGAAGCAACATCAGCACAAGAACAGTTAGTCGGGAGCTTCATGAAATGGGTTTCCATGGCCGAGCAGCCGCTCACAAGCCTAAGATCACCATGCACAATGCCAAGCGTCGGCTGGAGTGGTGTAAAGCTTTCCGCCATTGGACTCTGGAGCAGTGTAAACACGTTCTCTGGAGTTATGAATCACGCTTCACCATCTGGCAGTCTGACGGACAAATCTGGGTTTGGCGGATGCCAGGAGAATGCTACCTGCCCCAATGCATAGTGCCAACTGTAAAGTTTGGTGGATGAGGAATAATGGTCTGGGGCAGTTTGTCATGGTTCGGGCTAGGCCCCTTAGTTTCAGTGAAGGGAAATCTTAACACTACAGCATACAATGACATTCTAGACGATTCTGTGCTTCCAACTTTGTGAAAGGCCCTTTCCTGTTTCAGCATGACAATGCCCCCGTGCACAAAGCAAGGTCCATACAGAAATGGTTTGTCGAGATCGGTGTGGAAGAACACCTCTGGGATGAATTGGAACTCCGACTGCGAGCCAGGCCTAATCGCCCCAACATCAACGCCTGACCTCACTAATGCTCTTGTGGCTGAATGGAAGCAAGTACCTGCAGAAATGTTCCACCATCTAGTGGAAAGCCTTCCCAGAAGAGTGGAGGCTGTTATAGCAGCAAAGGGGGGGTACCAACTCCATATTAATGCCCATGATTTTGGAATGAGATGTTCGGCGAGCAGGTGTCCACATACTTTGTGTCACGTAGTGTATGATACGTACCATAGCAGGGCTAGTGGTGAGGGTGAGGGTACGCCCCACTAGCGCCTCCAGCTGAGTGATCAGGGCTGAGGGGGGGTCCATGAGGACAGGTTGCAGGCAGGACAGGGTGGACAGCTGCACCCCTTGGTCTGGACAGGACAGGGCCTCTAGCAGGAGGGGCAGGAGCTGACCAAACAGTGGAGAATATGAAGGGAGGACATCACCACAAGATATCCTTAAGATACAGTGCCTTCGGAAAGTATTCACACCCCTTGACTTTTTCTACATTTTGTTGTGTTCTAAAGTGGGACTAACATGGATTTAAGTCATGTTTTTGTCAATTATGTATTTATTTTTTACCCATCTACCAATAGGTGCCCTTCTTTGTGAGGCATTGGAAAACTTCCCTGGTCTTTATTTATTTATTTAATTAAACACACACCACGACAAGAGAGACACCACTACATAAAGAGAGACCTAAAACAACAATATAGCATGGCAGCAACACATAACACAGCATGGTAGCAATACGACATGGGGCGGCAGGTAGCTTAGTGGTTAAGAGCGTTGTGCCAGTAACCGAAAGGTCACTGGTTCTAATCCCTGAGCCGACTAGGTGAAAAATCTGTCTGTGCCCTTGAGCAAGGCACTTAACCCTAATTGCTCCGGTAAGTCGCTCTGGATAAGAGCGTCTGCTAAATGACTAATTATTATTATTATTATAATAACAACATGGCAGCAGCAAAAAACAGAGTACAAACATTATTGGGCACAGACAACAGCACTAATGGCAAGAAGGTAGAGACAACAATACATCACGCGAAGCAGCCACAACTGTCAGTAAGAGTGTCCATGATTGAGTCTTTGAATGAAGAGATGGAGATAAAACTGTCCAGTTTGAGTGTTTTTTGCAGCTCGTTCCAGTCGCTAGCTGCAGCGAACTGAAAAGAGGAGCGACCCAGGGATGTGCTTTGGGGACCTTTAACAGAATGGCCTAAGAGGGTTTTATAAATGAGCATAAACCATTGGGTCTTGCGACGGGTATACAGAGATGACCAGTTTACAGAGGAGTATAGAGTGCAGTGATGTGTCCTATAAGGAACATTGGTGGCAAATCTGATGGCCGAATGATAAAGAACATCTAGCCGCTCGAGAGCACTCTTACCTGCCGATCTATAAATTACATCTCTGTAATCTAGGATGGTCATCTGAATCAGGGTTAGTTTGGCAGCTGGGGTGAAAGAGGAATGATTACGATAGAGGAAACCAACTCTAGATTTAACCTTAGCCTGCAGCTTTGATCTGTGCTGAGAGAAGGACAGTGTACCGTCTAGCCATACTCCCAAGTACTTGTATGAAGTGACTACCTCAAGCTCTAAACCCTCAGAGGTAGTAATCACACTGGTGGGGAGAGGTGCATTCTTCTTACCAAACCACATGACCTTTGTTTTGAAGGTGTTCAGAACAAGGTTAAGGGCAGAGAAAGCTTGTTGGACAGTAAGAAAGCTTTGATATAGAGCGTTTAACACAAAATCCAGGGAAGGGCCAGCTGAGTATAAGACTGTATCATCTGCATATAAATGGATTAGAGAGCTTCCTACTGCCTGAGCTATGTTGTTGATGTAAATTGAGAAGAGCGTGGGGCCTAGGATCGAGCCTTGGGGTACTGCCTTGGTGACAGGCAGTGGCTGAGACAGCAGATGTTCTGACTTTATACACTGCACTCTTTGAGAGAGGTAGTTAAGCAAACCAGGCCAAAGACCCCTCAGAGACACCAATACTCCTTAACCGGCCCACAAGAATGGAATGGTCTACAGTATCAAAGCTTTGGCCAAGTCAATAAAAATAGCAGCACAACATTGCTTAGAATCAAGGGCAATGGTGACATCATTTAGGACCTTTAAGGTTGCAGTGACACATCCATAACCTGAGCGGAAACCAGATTGCATACCAGAGAGAATACTATAGACATCAAGAAAGCCAGTCAGTTGATTATTGACTTTGTGGTTAAATCTGTGTTTGAAATGCACTGCTCGACTGAGGGACCTTACAGATAATTGTATGTGTGGGTTACAGAGATGGGGTAGTCATTCAAAAATCATGTTAACCCATATTGTTGCACACAGAGTCCATGCAACTTATTATGGGAGTTGTTAAGCAAATCTTTATTTCTGAACGTATGGCTTGCCATAACAAAGGGGTTGAATTCTTATTGACAATTCTACAAACAAAATTCCACTTTGACATTATGGGGTGTAGATCAGTGACACAAATCTAAATGTAATCCAGTTTAAATTCAGGCTGTAACACAACAAAATGTGGAAAAAGTCAAGGGGTGTGAATACTTTCTGAAGGCACTGTAACAGTACTATAGTGGGATATAATGCTCAACACAGAAGTATAAAATAAGAATTATAAACTGGGTGGTTCGAGCCCTGAATGCTGATTGGCTGAAAGCCGTGGTATATCAGACATTATAAACTGGGTGGTTTGAGTCCTGAATGCTGATTGGCTGAAAGCCATGGTATATCAGACCGTATACCACGGGTATGACAAAACATTAATTTTTACTGTTCTAATTACGTTGGTAACCAGTTTATAATAGCAATAAGGCACCTCGGGGGTTTGCGGTATATGGCCAATATACCACGGCTAAGGGCTGTATCCAGGCACTTTACGTTGCGTCGTGCCTAAGAGAACAGCCCTTAGCCGTGGTATATTGGCCATATTCCACACCCCTTTCAGATATGTGTTTTACATTTCAGATTTAAAGAACATATTAATGGAAGAAATACATATTTCCTAGTTGTTCCTGTTTTTGCTCCCCTGTCTGGCACTTATCTATACGGTTTCACTGGTCCTCTCTACTTACCGCTGGTAGCTCAGTGAGCTGGACCTGTCTGGGTAGGTGGTTCACTATGTGAGACAGTGCCTTCAGGTAGCCAGACTTCTTCTCTGCAGAGGTAGAGAAGGAAGGGAAAGTTAAGAATTGGTACAATGAACAGGACTCTCACAAACTGGTTAACACGTTTCACCATGGGGCCTGTATCTGTGGTGCATTGAGAATGTGTCCCTCTTCAGTACCTTGGGCTGCGGAATTGAAGCCCTGGACCAGCTTGGCCGAGTTCTCGGCGAAGAAGCGCTGGCGGTACATGATGCGTACGTCGGCGTGGCAACCGCGGTTGAGGACGTCCGGCGAGTCGCTCATCAAGAGAGAGAATCCATCGGCCGCTAACGAACCCAGCTCTGAGTCACTGAGCAGGGAGAAGAGCTGAAACAGACATAGGATTATTGCCGTGTGTGTTTTGATTGGTTACGGAGGTAGAGATATGTTTCTAGGGGAGAAGAGAGACAGAACAATTAACAAACCACAGACTGTCTGTGTGCCTGTGTGTCCGAGGACAAAGAGGACTCCTGTCTTTTACCTTGTCAGTCAGGGCTGTGGACAGAGGGTGGTAGCGGAGAAGGAGAGCCTTGGCCACCTAAAGACAAGAAAGCCATTCACAACTTTATGAATGAATGGACAGAACACCACAACAATGTACAATAGGCAAGTCACCATTCACCCTAAAGGGGAGGGGGTCGTAGGAGATCCCTAGTCTAGACACAGAGGGGGTTGTAGTGTGGGGAGTTCGGTAGGCTAAGTATGGGCTAAGGGGAATAGGGAAATAATAGAAACTAGTGTGAATGGATAAAATACTGCCATGTGAGTAGCAATGTAAACAGGGTCTAACCCAGAGCAGCAGAGTGAACGCCTGCGTTCGGACCGAGGAGGACGCACATTCTAGCTCAGTGGAGATCCTCTTTAACATTCTGTCTATCAGAGAGTCCAGGGCTTCTC
Source organism: Coregonus clupeaformis (assembly GCF_020615455.1). Taxonomy (NCBI): domain Eukaryota; kingdom Metazoa; phylum Chordata; class Actinopteri; order Salmoniformes; family Salmonidae; genus Coregonus; species Coregonus clupeaformis. The sequence goes on along the minus strand of NC_059192.1, from coordinate 18,272,476 downwards.
CTGTAGACACACACAAGATTAATATACCATCTCACCAACATTCATTTGACCAATTCTCATTCAGATAAAAGGACAGGACTGGAGGACTCACCTGCAGGCCTCTTGTTGACCAGCCCAGCGTAGCACTTGGCGGCTGAGGTGTAGGAAAGGGGATGGTCACAGGTACAGCTCAACTCCTCTAGTTCCAACAGTAGCCTATCCATCTGTGGAACCTCCACCTGTCCAGGACACACGGTCAGTCAGTCTATGATAACAGGCTAAATTAAGCCATTAAATGTCAGGATATCTTAACAAGAATGCAACATACGAGTATCCAGTTTAACGCAACAAACGGGTATCCATTGTATGAACATTTTAACGGTACAAACACGGTTACAAAGACGTCATTTTGAGGCCTTGTGATGAGTAGCAGAGACGTAGGGCGTTCTTACACTCCGTGGCAGCGAGCACACACAGCCCATGAGCAGACACACCAGCTGGGACTGGCTCCAGGAGTCACCTGCCTGCTTCTGGAGGACAAGGTCAAAGGACAATGTCACTCAACACATTCAGCATCACAGATACAACGCTCTATTTATTCCCAGTATGCATCCTGTCCCTTGAGCGTCCTCAGTAGTAGGTATAAGTGTGTTTTGATAAAGGAGATGGCTCAGTGATAGCTGGATGTCTTTAGCATTGAACTCTGACCTTGAGGAGCTGGATCTGGGAGGGAAAGGCGTTCTCTGGCAGGAAGGACACATCACCGTCCAGGAAGAGGGACACCGCCCGTGAGGCTGTTTGGCCAGCCAGTCTGGTGACAGTGCAGTGGTTAGTAGGGTTGAAAAATTCCGGGAAGTTTCCATAAATTCCCTGGTTTTCCAGAAATCCTGGTTGGAAAGTTCCTGGAATTTTACAACTCTAGCGGTTAGCACCAAGCCAACATATTTACATATAACATAATACATGTGCTGTCATCAATTATGTATGTGTGTGTGTCTCTCGTCTGACTGGGTGGCTGGCTCTCAGTGATGCCAACTCACTGGGACTGTAGTCGGGCACAGGTGGTGCTGATGACAGGTACCATGACTGATAGGACAGACTCCTCCATTAAGGGACTCTGATGGTCTGAGGACCCTTCACATACGAAACGGAGCAGAAAAAAACGTCATTCAAAAAGAGTACTTTATCTAGACCTATCCGACATGAGGATGTGGAGGAGTTTTGCCTTTAGTTTGCATAGGTTTACCATAACACACAAACTCATTCTCAGAACAGCTCTCCATTGAACCAGGATTCCTTATCTCAAGGGACTTCCTGGTTCAATAAAGGCTACATTAACATTACAATGTGTTGCACAGGCTTGACGGCATTAGTTGGTTAGAATATTCTCACCCTGCAAAGCTGCCTGCAAGGCCAGTCCGAGCAGGCGCGGAATTATGATGTCATGGAAGACGCGGCCGGTCTCTTCAGTGTCCTGGGCATGCTCTGCTATCCTCTGCAGACTGTGGCACACAGAGATCACCTCCTCCAATGAGAACGAGCCAGTGCCTGTTTGGAGCCAGATTACATCTTCATTGTCATCATCATCAGAGTCTACTTATACAAAAGGGGCAATATGCAGAAATCACTCCGCCATTTCCTGGTTGCTTGAATTCTAATAATTCAAGCAATGTGTAGTGTAGAGAACCATTGTACCATCTAAACTGCTGGGAATATATATTTTCAATAACCACAAAAATCGTAATTTCAGCTGTTTGAATCTAGTGTACAAAAACGAAAGTTAAAGACAAAAACGAAACTTAAGAACGGGAAGCACAGAAATAGTGCACATAGAACAGATCTGCCGCTTCTTAGACTTGCTTTCAATGAGAATAACATATCTATAACTCACATTTCTATGTGAATTTGGTCAGGTCGCCCAACAAGTTACATATTGACGCTTTAACATAGAGCGATAGGGGAGTTTACCTATACAATGAAAGACAGATATTTAGAAGGGTCTACCTATACAGAGACAGAAGAGTCTGTGGTAGTGACACATACCAGTGTGTGAGGTGGTGAGGACCTGTAGCAGGACAGGTGTGCTCTCCTGAACCACACTGGGCCGGGACGACACCGCAGCCAGCGCCGTCAAACACCGCTGACGCACGGCCTGCTGGGAATGTTCCTGGGACGGCATGGCGCTATCACCTTGTGCCATGGATTCTGGGAACAGGCGAGGAAAGGGTTCAGTAACCCTCCTCTGGTTAGAATGATGTCATTGAAGAAACGTAATGATAGAGAAGACCTTTGTTTACATTATTTAGTTTTGACCTTTGACCCTAACCCACCTGAGAAGATCTCTCCCTTCAGCCGTGGAACCATCTTAGAGATGAAGGCTGCAGGGTGCAGACGAGCCAGAGCCCCTGCACACTCAACCACAGCCAGGCTGGACAGACAGAGAGAAGTACCAAACCCGTGTGTTCATTGATTGATTAGGTACCACAGGTTGTGTTTACACAGGCAGCCTAATTCTGATGTGTTTTTTTCCCCACTAACTGGTCTTTTGACCAATCACATCAGATCTTTTCACATCAGATCCTTTTCAGAGCTTATCTGATTGGTCAAAATACCAACTGGTGAAAAAAAGATCATAAGTGGGCTGCCTGTGTAAATGTGGCCACAAACTTCTGATTGCCCTCCCAGAACAACTGAAAACAGGTACTAACCTGACTTTAGCATCTTCCTCCTCCAGGATGAGCCTGGTGAGGTGGTCAACGGCCAGCTCCACATCTGACTCTAACAGCAGGACTAGGAGAGAGGTGGTAGAGGTCAACCTACACGTCTCAGCATAGTAAGGGGAGATGTAGCACAAACTGAATGGCCAATTAAATGTATTCTCTACCCCACAATAACAGGATAGCACAAGCCAAACGGCATGTGGACAAAAACTTCAATTCAATCCTGTGTAGCAGTGAGATGAGCTCAAAAGGTCTCAGATGTGTATAGCGTGGTCAGGTATATGCTAAAGAGGTCAGGAGTCTCACCTGTCTGTTGGCTCAGGGCAGTGAGCACACGCAGTGATGTGATCTGGAGGCCAGCACTGCTCTCAGACAGAGCAGAGAACACTATACTGCAAAGGGACTGCCTGAAGTCCAACAGAACACTCTCATCTGGCGGGAGGAGAGAGAAGGAAGGAGGGAGTAATGGAGAGGGGGAGAGGGGGAGACAGACACAAAGACAGTAGGGGAAGGAGAGAGGGAGGAAGAGAGAAAAGGGAGAGAGGGAGGGGTGTGAGAGTGAAAGTGTGACATGTGGGAAAAGGTTAATAGATCAATTCACATCGCCACATATCACACAAACCAGGAGGGAAATAGCCGAGTATAACAGGAGATGTGAAATAACTATTTCATGAGAGACTGAGTTATTGTACAGTAGAAATGGCTGGATATTCTCATCATTCCTAAAGCATGATTTGTGATTAAAACTGGTATTATTATGCTTGGGCAAGTTCTAACGGCGTTCCGCTTCAAATACTCTTTCAAATGGAGCCCTGAAATCAAGCATCGTAAATCACTTGTTTAGCTGCAGAGGCAGAAAATGTTGGATGAAATGAAAGGAGGAACAGGGGACATTAAACCTCTAAAAGTCTAAGCTGTTGGGGGGGACATATTTAACCCACAAAACTACCTCCATACTTCCATTCGTTTGTATGGGTTACCTTCAGACGAGTCCTGTGACACTTGTGGGTGTCGTAAAGCAAAAGGAAGAAAACCATAGTGTTTGTGCGAGTCTCCCCTTTCCATAATGGGGTCATACAAAAGGCCATTGGTTACAGACAGAAATGTGCACATCAGCGTTACTGACTTTAGACGAGTCCCGTGTCGTGGGGTTCGTAGAGAAAAACAGAGAACATCATCGTCACATACGTTTTCATGGGCTAACAAACACCGCTGTAGCTCGGCCACCTTCCACCGCAGATACGGAAGGCCGACATCGGCGGATGCGGTGGATTGAGACGCAGCCCATGCAAAAAAACGGATAACTGAAGGATTTTGATGGGGATTTTTAAAAAATGTTACTTAGATTGACGTACGGGTGCGTCAATAGACTCTTAACGAACGCGGCAAAGAGTAGGACAATAATGAACGTTACACTTACCCTCCTCAGATGACTTCACAGGCTGGACGAAGCCATGTAACACCTCCAGTAGGGTGCGCCGCTGAGCACACTACACAGGGGAGGACACAGACATATGAAAGATTTCACTGATAACACATGCGCCCGTAGGAACCAAGATAGAACCAAGATACTTATAACAGGCTGGGCTGTTTACATATCCTGTGGCAGTATTGGGTCAACAAAAGGCCATAACTTACAATGCAATAACACTGTGGTTTTGTCTGAGGGAAACCAGCAAAACGCACAGACAGTAAGAAAGCTGCCTTGCGGAACTGACTCAAATCATTACCAACAGTCAAGAATGTGTGACGAGCGTCAACACTGACGGTAATGGAGCGACTGGCTGGTGTGACTCACTTGTGTTCGGCTGTTGTACTGTTCTATGAGCGACGGCATGACGGCGGCTGCAACTCTGTGGCTCGCCCTGTAGGAGGCGGTAGAGGTGGCCTGCAGCAGCTTGGCACTGGGCCACACCAGCTTTAGATCCGGCTCACACAGGTGGTGCTGACAGTCTATTAAAAACACAGCCCAATGGGTTGGCACATTAGCGATGGTGTGTGTGTATCAGGACACTGTGCTGGATTATATGAAGTGTGTATACCTAAATCTATCTGGATGTAAATAATGCGTGGTGAGTTGAAGGTGGAAGGTCGTGAGTAAGCATCGAGTGCAGACAGGTAGCAATGAGCCAGAGATGTATTGGCTATCGCTCGCTATCAACTGTAGCCAAGCTGCCTCTGTGGAGGTGTCATCCCCACCTCTCTCTCTCTCCTCCCCCCCCACCTCTCTCTCCTCCCCCCACCTCTCTCTCTCTCCTCCCCCCACCTCTCTCTCACTCCTCCCCCCACCTCTCTCTCTCTCTCTCGCTCCTCCCCCCACCTCTCTCTCTCGCTCCTCCCCCCACCTCTCTCTTTCCCTCTCTCTCTCTCGCTCCTCCCCCCACCTCTCTCTCTCCTCCCCCCACCTCTCTCTCTCCTCCCCCACCTCTCACTCCTCCCCCCACCTCTCACTCCTCCCCCACCTCTCACTCTCTCTCTCTCGCTCCTCCCCCACCTCTCTCTCGCTCCTCCCCCACCTCCCCCTCTCTCCTCCCCCACCTCTCTCTCTCTCTCTCCTCCCCCACCTCTCTCTCTTGCTCCTCCCCCCACCTCTCGCTCGCTCCTCCCCCCACCTCTCTCTCACTCCTCCCCCCCACCTCTCTCTCTCTCACTCCTCCCCCCACCTCTCTCTCTCTCTCTCTCCTCCCCCCACCTCTCTCTCTCTCTCTCTCGCTCCTCCCCCACCTCTCTCTCTCTCTCGCTCCTCCCCCCACCTCTCTCTCTCATCTCCCCCACCATTCTCTCGCTCTCATCTCCCACCTCTCTCTTTCTCTCTCCCCGCCACCGCTCTCATCTCCCGCCACCGCTCTCATCTCCCCACCGCTCTCTCTACCGCTCTCCCCCCATCTCCCCCCAACCTCTCTCATCTCCCCCCAACCTCTCTCTCTCTCCTACTGTGGTAAGCCCTGAGGGGGAAAACTGCGAAGTCCGTCTCCCTCTCACACATTTCCAAACACACTGACCCCACACACCGCTACACAATAACAGAATAGACAAACACCTTCGACATTAGTTATCTCCCGTTCCCAGAACCAGATCTATTTGAGGGGTTACCTTTGAGGACCAGGTCCAGGAAGACATTGAGGGAGTCTTCAGAGTCAGAGTTGAGGACGGAGCGGGAGAGGCAGGCTGTCAGGGCACCGAGGGCAGCAAGACCAGCGGACTCCACCCTCTCACTGGCTGTCTGAAACACCTGCACAGGGATGGAGGTCAATCAAACTCTCCATTCAGACTATCAAGATGCCTCATGTACTGTTCGAGACACTTTTACACAATTCTAATAGTCATTTTCTATGTTGCCAGCCCCTCAGGTTCCATTGAAACGTACCTCCCTGCGCAGCGAGGCCCAAAGGCCTGGTAGGAATTCGGCTAGCTCTTTATGTTCATACACAGAAGCACAGGCTGTCTGCAACATGAGGATGAAATACAGCCCATTAAGACATGAATGCCATTTACTGTACATATAAACCATAAAGGTGACCTAAGATGACCAACGTGGTCTTACCAGGGTCTGCAGAGAGTCCACCTTGGCACTCTGCACATCTGAGTCCAGCTTCTCAATAATCAGCGGCAGCAGGAACTGTTGAAGCGAGACAATCAACAAATCATGACTACACGCACCCAAACTCTTTCACTTTCTGTCTCTCACAAACATACAACAATACACAAAGACTATATCTGATGTCCTTTAATGTTCTATAAAGGCTATGCATTGTGTAGTCTCGCTTGCCAGACACGGCAGATGTGGGAAGAGACTATGCATTGTGTATAGTGCGCAGTACAGTACATCTTCCCCACCTCTGCAAAGCGTGGTGTTCCAGTGAGCACGGCCCTCAGGGCCAGGATCAGCTCTTCCTGGGTGATGCCATGGGGGTCATTGGGCGGCTAGGTGGGGACACACACAGAGACAGTCATGGATGTCAACCATATCAAATCACAAAAAACTGTAATAACACAAGCTGTCTGTCAAAGTGTTCTGACTCGGGGCTTAACCATTTCCTATATTCCTCTGCCAGATGGTGGTCAGTGTCACATGGCTCAGGTATCAGAGCACACAGGACAGAGAGTCACATACGCATTGCCTCCTGCGTAGGTTCATCTGGCTGGTCTAAGTCCACAGCAGCTGCACAAACAAACACTTACAGGGCTGAAGTCTATGGGGAAATAGCAGGATGTAACTTCAAACAGCTCCTCTGTGAATTTACCTGAATAAAGAAACACAGACAGGATATTACCGTCTCCGGATTGAGGAATCATTAAATAATACATGATAATAATGCATGTACTAAATCTCAACCCAACTACTGGAATGCATAAAACAGGGCTTAAACCTGTCCTCGGTGTGTGTGTGTGTGCAGGGCTCCAGATTAACTCTTTCCACTGGTACAACTAACATTTTCAGTTGTTGGCACCAGCCCACCAAAATGTTGTTGCGGCTTGGGCTGTGGAGGTCACGAAATTTCGTCAGCCAGTGATTGTCAAGCTAATAACTGTCGGTCTCATGGTAATTGACCGTTAATTAACATAAAAACATTTAGCATCTCCTGGCTTCCACATATAACCTACAAGCCACTGATGCAGACCTTTGGAACATCTACATTTTAAAAAGTCTAATAAATCCATGTAATATAGCCTACACCTTCACAATAAATCTATTATTTATTTTAGACAGTTCTAAATAAGCATGATATGAAGAAAATGTAGTCTATTTCAGAAGAACAGAATAGCATATTCTGAGTTGTCCTTATGTTAGGTCCTGATCTGGCTATGTAAATGGCTGTGGGCTACACTAGTTCATTTAGCAGACAAGATTTGCTTAGAATTCCGTGGCATTGTTTTATAGTATGAAGAATACAATTGAACAAAGCTGAATAAAATAGAAAGGATATTTTCTACAAACGATCTGAGGGAGTGCGCACACGCGGCTATTCTGTATTGAGCGGTTAACAAAGAAATAGGTATTCCTATATGCTTAATTTAGAGTTATTAATGTAACTTTAGTTGTTCTACAAACGTTGGGCTATACGTTTTGATGATTTTAAAAATATCTTGAAAGGCATGAGCTCTGCTTTGTTTTTTTGCGCAGGCTGTACACAATACATCAGTCAATCATTCACAATTTGACAAGCACTTGACAATGCCTAGAATTTCACGGCGACATCCCCTTTGTGTGGCCGTAATGCACCCTAAAAAAATCCATGCCTTTTGCGGCCAGTGGCGGTTGTGCGCTTCTCCCTAAGTGCTGCGCGCTCCATCACGTGATCGGGTCTTTCTCACAGGCTACAAGTGAGGACAGACTCATCAGGGACACAACTGCGCGTGTCCTTATCCAATTCCGAGGAGCATATTGAAGATATTAGAAGAACTGTCCACATTTACTTTTCGTCAGCCAACAATATGAGTAGGCCTAATGAACAGCAAAAGCACTAGCCTATGTCAATCTACAATGGCGCCTGAGTGGATGGCTGCCGTTTTACGGGCTCCTAACCAACTGCGCTATTTTGTTAGTTTTTTTGCGTTGTTTGTAACTTATTTTGTATATAATGTTGCTGCTACCGTCTCTTATGACCGAAAATAGCTTCTGGATATCAGAATAGCGATTACTCACCTCGAACTGGACAAATATTTTTTCTTTAACGAGTCCGACACAAAGGATATACTGCTTTCTCGAGACCAGGCCCAAATCCCCGTAATTTGGGTGAAGAAAAGACGGAGAAAAAGGGGCCGGAGGTCGGGCTGCCTTCTGAGAATTCGTAGACGAGTGAGTGAACCTCCACTACCATCCGTACTATTAGCCAACGTGCAATCATTGGAAAATAAAATGGATGATCTACGATTAAGACTATCCTACCAACGGGACATTAAAAACTGTAATATCTTCTGTTTCACCGAGTTGTGGCTGAACGACGACACGGATAATATAGAGCTGGCTGGGTTTTCCATGCATCGGCAGGACAGAGCAGCTACGTCTGGTAAGACGAGGGGCGGGGGTGTGTGTCTATTTGTCAATAACAGCTGGTGCGCGATGTCTAATATTAAAAGAAGTCTTGAGGTAGAGTACCTCATGATAAGCTGTAGACCACACTATCTACCAAGAGAGTTCTCATCTATATTATTCGTAGCCGTCTGTTTACCGCCACAAACCGATACTGGCACTAAGACCGCACTCAACGAGCTGTATAAGGTTATAAGCAAACAAGAAAATGCTCATCCAGAAGCAACGCGCCAGAGGAATAAAAACTCTAGACTACCTTTACTCCACACAAAGGGACGCATACAAAGCTCTCCCTCGCCTTCCATTTGGTAAATCTGACCATCATTTATCCTCCTGATTCCTGCTTACAAGCTAAAGCTAAAGCAGGAAGTACCAGTGACTCGCTGAATATGGAAGTGGTCAGATGACGCGGATGCTATGCTACAGGACTGTTTTTCTAGGACAGACTGGAATATGTTCCGGGATTCATCCAATGGCATTGAGGAGTATACCACCACAGTCACCAGCTTCATCAATAAGTGCATCGAGGTCATCCCCTCAGTGACCGTACGTACATATCCCAACCAGAACCCATGGATTACAGGCAACATCCGCACCGAACTAAAGGCTAGAGCTGCCACTTTCAAGGAGCGGGACACTAATCCGGACGCTTATAAGAAATCCCGCTACGCCCTCAGACAAACCATCAAGCAGGCAAAGCATCAATACAGGACTAAGATTGAATCCTACTACACCGGCTTTGATGCTCGTCGGATGTGGCAGGGCTTGCAAACTATTACGGACTACAAAGGGAAACCCAGCCGCGAGCTGCCCAGTGACGCGAGCCTACCAGACGAGCTAAATGCCTTTTATGCTCGTTTCGAGGCAAGCAACACTGAAGCATGCATGAGAGCACCAGCTGTTCTGGACGACTGTGTGATCACGTTTTCTGTAGCCGATGTGAGGAAGACCTTTAAACAGGTCAACATTCACAAAGCTGCGGGGCCAGATGGATTACCAGGACGAGTACTCAAAGCATGCGCGGACCAACTGGCAAGTGTCTTCACTGACATTTTCAACCTCTCGCTGACTGAGTCTGTAATATCTACATGTTTAAAGCAGACCACCATAGTCCCTGTGCCCAAGGAAGCGTAGGTAACCTGCCTAAATGATTACCACCCCGTAGCAGTCACGTCGGTAGCCATGAAGTGCTTTGAAAGGCTGGTCATGGCTCATATCAACACCATCATCCCGGAAACCCTAGACCAACTCCAATTCGCATACCGCCCCAACAGATCCACAGATGACAATCTCGATCACACTCCACACTGCCCTTTCCCACCTGGACAAAAGGCACACCTATGTGAGAATGCTGTTCATTGACTACAGCTCAGCGTTCAACACCATAGTGCCCACAAAGCTCATCACTAAGCTAAGGACCCTGGGATCTAAACACCTCCCTCTGCAACTGGATCCTGGACTTCCTGATGGGCCACCCGCAGGTGGTAAGGGTAGGCAACAACACATCTGCCACTCTGATCCTCAACACTGGGGTCCCTCAGGGGTGCATACTTAGTCCCCTCCTGTACTCCCTGTTCACCCACGACTGCGTGGCCAAACATGACTCCAACACCATCATTCCTTCCAGTTCTCTGCTGCAAATGACTGGAACGAACTGCAAAAATCTCTGAAGCTGGAGACATTTATCTCCCTCACTAACTTTAAGCATCAGTTGTCAGAGCAGCTTACCGATCACTGCACCTGTACACAGCCCATCTGTAATTAGCCCACCCAACTCCCTCATCCCCATATTGTTATTTACATTGTTATTTATTTTGCTCATTTACACCCCAGTATCTCTATTTGCACATCATCTTCTGCACATCTATCACTCCAGTGTTAATACTAAATTGTAATTATTTTGCACTATGGCCTATTTATTGCCTTACCTCCATAACTTACTACATTTGCACACACTGTATATAGATTTTCTACTGTGTTATTGACTGTACGTTTTGTTTATTCCATATGTAACTCTGTGTTGTTGTTGTTTTTAATCGCACTGCTTTGCTTTATCTTGGCCAGGTCGCAGTTGTAAATGAGAATTTGTTCTCAACTGGCTTACCTGGTTAAATAAAGGTTAAATGAAAAACGTAATAAAAATACAAGTTTGCTGACGACAACAGTGGTAGGCCTGATCACCGACAACGATGAGACAGCCTATAGGGAGGAGGTCAGAGACCTGGCCGTGTGGTGCCAGGACTACAACCTCTCCCTCAATATGAGCAAGACAATGGAGCTGATCGTGGACTACAGGAAAATTGCGGACAGAACACGCCCCCATTAACATCAACAGGGCTGTAGTGGAGCGGGTCGAGAGTTTCAAGTTCCTTGGTGTCCACATCACCAACAAACTATCATGGTCCAAACACACCAAGACAGTCGTGAAGAGGGCACGACAACACCTTTCCCCCCTCAGGAGACTGAAAAGATTTGGTATGGGTCCCCAGATCCTCAAAAAGTTCTACAGCTGCACCATCAAGAGCATCCTGACCGGTTGCATCACCGCCTGGTATGGCAACTGCTCGGCATCTGACCGTAAGGCGCTACAGAGGGTAGTGCATACGGCCCAGTACATCACTGGGGCCAAGCTTCCTGCCATCCAGGACCTATATACTAGGCGGTGTCAGAGGAAGGCCCAAAGAATTGTCAATGACTCCAGTCACCCAAGTCATAGACTGTTCTCTCTGCTACCGCACGGCAAGCAGTACTGGAGCGCCAAGTCTAGGACCAAAAGGCTCCTTAACAGCTTCTACCCCCAAGCCATAAGACTGCTGAACAATTAATCAAATGATCACACAGACTATTTACATTGACCCCCCCCCCCCCTTGTTTTTACACTGCTGCTACTCGCTGTTTATTATCTATGCAGTCACTTTACCCCTACCTACATGTACAAATTACCTTGACTAACCTGTACCCCCGCACATTGACTTGGTACCGGTACCCCCTGTATATAGCCTCGTTATTGTTATTTGATTGTGTAAAATTTTTTTATTAATTAATTTTGTAAATATTTCCTTAACTCTATTTCTTGAACTTCATTGTTGGTTAAGGGCTTGTAAGTAAGCATTTCACGGTAAGGTCTACACCTGTTGTATTCGGCGCATGTGACAAATAAATTGTGATTTGATTTGATCCCTCATAGTACAAAGGTCGACCTATTCTACTCTGTGCGAGAAATAACTATTCCAAACATCGTCTGGGACAGTTGTGGGATGCGATAGATCCCAAATTAATACAGCCACTAGCATCAAACAACTTTTTTTAAGCAATGAGGCTGACGCAACAGATCAGAACGTTTAGCTTAAAATGTTGATAAACTATTAGACTATTTCTTCACATTATAAGTGCAGCAATGCGCACATGGTAGTAGGCTATAAGCCCAAAGGTTCCATTAGCGGAAAACACCATTATCAAAAGTGACCGCAAATGCAATTATGCATGTAATGCTTTTATTATAAAGGTGCATTTTTATGGTTAAAATTATCTTCCCTAAACTTGAAACTCACGTGCTGCTTATGTATGTCAGTTAGGCTCTACACCCATTTACATTTTACATTTTAGTCATTTAGCAGACGCTCTTATCCAGAGCGACTTACAGTTAGTGAGTGCATACATTTGTTTTTTTTCATACTGGCCCCCTGTGGGAATCGAACCCACAACCCTGGCGTTGCAAGCGCCATGCTCTACCAACTGAGCTACACCCCTTGTAAAGCGGATGAATGTGCTTAATTTTAAGAAGTTATTTGCCCACTTTAGTTGTGATACAAACCTTATTAAACATATAGGCCTATGGGCTATGCTACATGAGGTGTGCAACTATGATTCGAAAAAGTCGCAAGAAAAGGCATTGTTTCTTATGCTGGGCATCATTCACAAGTGATAATATATAATTCACAAGTGATAGGCTAATATTGTCACCCATCAGACTATTCTTGATTTAATCTTGTCTTTACATATACTAAATAATATATGTGTGAAATTTGTTTTGATTTATTATGGACCAATATTATGCCCCTGTATCGAAACAGGGTTAGCGGGAAAAAATACATGTCATCTATGCATTTAAATAGCGAATGGAGGACGCTTTTCCACGTGGTTTATTTTCATGCCAGCCAGGTAGGCTATACTCCTGTTCTAAATATAAGCAATGTGCTTAATATTAGGAAAGTTGAGAAAAATATATAGTAGGCCTAGCCTATAGAAAGCTGATCCTCCTATTTTTAGTAGAGGCCATCACTCTGTTTTCTCGCACAATTGCATAGCCTATAGAAATGTTGCGCAACATGAGCTCTCATGAAGTGTTCGATTAGATTTTCGAAAACATTTGCATTGATGTCAGAGTGATTAGAGGGACAATAGAGTGCTGAGTACCAGGCAGTTAGCAAGTTTGGTAGGCTACTAATGACCAGCAGCAGCATCAGAGCTTGGAGAAGCCTAATTACCGTGACTAAACGGTCACGTGCAATTTGACTGCCTTCATGACTCGTGACCGCCAGTGTGGCGGTAATACGGTCACTGCAACAGCCCTAGTTGCGGCGTCACGCAATAGAAAAAAAACGCGCAATCATCTTATGAAATCATTCACAGTGCTACTGAGATGGTATGCTTCAAGACATACGTTTCATCTAACATGTCCAAGCAGAAATGCATGAACAAGATGTTTTGATGTGCAACCTAAACCAGTGACTGTCATGAATTTTGTTCCATATGGCTAGCTCTCAGGAGAGCTGTTCTCAATAATGACATGCAGGTTTTTCCATGCCTCTGCGCATCCTAATCTCTCTGCAATTTACAGATACACTTTCATTACCGGAGAACGAGACACTGGCAGTTTAAACAACAGGAGCAGCACACGCGAGACTACACCAAGTTTTTTTTAGTCATTTAGCAGACGCTCTTATCCAGAGCGACTTACAGGAGCAATTAGGGTTAAGTGCCTTCCTTAAGGGCACATTGACAGATTTTTCACCTAGCCGGCTCGGGGATTAGAACCAGCAACCTTTCGGTTAGTGGCACAACGCTCTTACCCACTAAGCTACCTGCCGCCCCGGTAGTTCCGAAACGTGATTAGTCTCTGCCCATCTGTCACACACCACAGACTAAACCAGCAGAACCCAATGCTTCATTTCGAGCAACAGGACATGATAACAAAAAAAGTCAAGCGTTCATATCATGCCCTGACACCTTGTTGCTATTGTTACCTGACACCGTGTTGCTATTGTTACCTGACACTGTTGTTACCTGACACTGTTGCTGTTGTTACCTGACACAGTGTTGCGTTTTGGTCACCTGTGTGCCGCACACTTTTAGAGGGAAAATGACAATGCCTCAAGAGGGCAATGGGTATTTTTTCCCTGCTTGTCATCATAGCACATTTTCCTAAGACACAGCTGATCAATTTCCTCAAGCAATGTCATTTCCCTGTTCCTTATTGAATACAACCTGCCTTTACCTCATTACTGAGGAAGCAACTGAATTAAGATGGATGTGTTACAAGTTCACTCAATGCCCAGTAAACCTGTGCAACACTGAAAAACATGACAACACAACTAAAAGGTACATAAAACACGTTTGTAAAGTTTGGAATAACAATGTTTGTGTGTGTGTTCTCACCCAGATCATAGCCTCCATGGAGGATTTTTCTAGCGATCTGGAAGGCCAGGAGAAGATTACGTGGGTCCCTCTCCCCATCCACTGACTGGACAAACCCAAAGACAAAGTCTGCACCCAGGCCCTTCAGCTCTACGGGATGGGAAAAGTGGGAAATCAATTTAACAACATGCAGATAAGCAACATACAGATCATGCCGATTATTTCAAAGCTATTCAGTCTCAATGTTGACCACTCTCGACAAGGATCTCTACAATCCGCTGATTTCTCCATGATAGCTACCACTCTACCTCAGTGATTTCTCCATGATAGCTACCACTCTACCTCAGTGATTTCTCCATGATAGCTACCACTCTACCTCAGTGATTTCTCCATGATAGCTACCACTCTACCTCAGTGATTTCTCCATGATAGCTACCACTCTACCTCAGTGATTTCTCCATGATAGCTACCACTCTACCTCAGTGATTTCTCCATGATAGCTACCACTCTACCTCAGTGATTTCTCCATGATAGCTACCACTCTACCTCAGTGATTTCTCCATGATAGCTACCACTCTACCTCAGTGATTTCTCCATGATAGCTACCACTCTACCTCAGTGATTTCTCCATGATAGCTACCACTCTACCTCAGTGATTTCTCCATGATAGCTACCACTCTACCTCAGTGATTTCTCCATGATAGCTACCACTCTACCTCAGTGATTTCTCCATGATAGCTACCACTCTACCTCAGTGATTTCTCCATGATAGCTACCACTCTACCTCAGTGATTTCTCCATGATAGCTACCACTCTACCTCAGTGATTTCTCCATGATAGCTACCACTCTACCTCAGTGATTTCTCCATGATAGCTACCACTCTACCTCAGTGATTTCTCCATGATAGCTACCACTCTACCTCAGTGATTTCTCCATGATAGCTACCACTCTACCTCAGTGATTTCTCCATGATAGCTACCACTCTACCTCAGTGATTTCTCCATGATAGCTACCACTCTACCTCAGTGATTTCTCCATGATAGCTACCACTCTACCTCAGTGATTTCTCCATGATAGCTACCACTCTACCTCAGTGATTTCTCCATGATAGCTACCACTCTACCTCAGTGATTTCTCCATGATAGCTACCACTCTACCTCAGTGATTTCTCCATGATAGCTACCACTCTACCTCAGTGATTTCTCCATGATAGCTACCACTCTACCTCAGTGATTTCTCCATGATAGCTACCACTCTACCTCAGTGATTTCTCCATGATAGCTACCACTCTACCTCAGTGATTTCTCCATGATAGCTACCACTCTACCTCAGTGATTTCTCCATGATAGCTACCACTCTACCTCAGTGATTTCTCCATGATAGCTACCACTCTACCTCAGTGATTTCTCCATGATAGCTACCACTCTACCTCAGTGATTTCTCCATGATAGCTACCACTCTACCTCAGTGATTTCTCCATGATAGCTACCACTCTACCTCAGTGATTTCTCCATGATAGCTACCACTCTACCTCAGTGATTTCTCCATGATAGCTACCACTCTACCTCAGTGATTTCTCCATGATAGCTACCACTCTACCTCAGTGATTTCTCCATGATAGCTACCACTCTACCTCAGTGATTTCTCCATGATAGCTACCACTCTACCTCAGTGATTTCTCCATGATAGCTACCACTCTACCTCAGCTCTTACCTGACTCTCTGGATTCCATAAACTGGATGAGAATGTTGTAAACACATGACCGCTCCGCCAGCATCAGGGACTGTAGTGACACAGAAAGCAGATAAACAGGGTGAGGGTGTTGCAGTATAATAAGCATATAGGCCCCCTCTGTATGCTAATTATTTAGGAGAGTTGACACTTGACAGGGCAGGTTGGATGTGCTCACCTGCACATGAACGTCCTGGAAGAGTGATTTCAGAATGGACACTGCAGACCCAGGCGGCAACACTGAACATTTTGTCTGAGAGGGTATTTCAAGATGTTGGTGAGGATTAGGCAAGATATACTGTATCTGTCTGTCAGTTCAATATTCGCATTTCTATCTAATATTCACGTCCAATTTAACATGCTAGAACATGACAGAGGCTACTAAGCTTGAGACTTACCAGCGCTTTCAACCCCTGTAAGACATGTGGTGTGATGACATAGTGGTCCTTCAGTCTGTTCTCATAAAACACTATAAGGACTTCCACTGAGGACAAAACACATAAGAGAAGATAATCAATATCCATGGACAGGCCATATAGCACCCACAAAGCAAACGACAAAGATGTCTTATAGTGTGGTTTACCTTCTCTCTCTGTAAGGTCTCCATGGCGCTCCTGTAGGACATTGGAGAGGAGCTGGACACCACGGGCTCGGGTCTGGGGTTGGGAGCTGGCCAGATGCAAGCTGCACAGAGACAAAGTGGTCAGCTTGTTAGTGGAGGCTGGAACTGCATGACATTGAAGTTGATGACATTGATGGCGAATGGGACAATAATGATGAATGTAACTTAAACATTACCCCAATGCTTCAACCAACTGTAGTATTGTAAACTGTCCAGCCTTGAGTCCTAATAAAAGGAAAATTCATTTATTTAGCCAGAGGAAAGTGGTCAATGAGTAGGATATATAATGCAGACACTTTTAAGGGCCGGGGAAGTAGGTCCAGAGTCTAATGTCAAAGACAGTATACTTCGTGCTTAATATGTTGTGAAAGACCCTTTTCACAGCAGGCTAGTTAGAAAGTTAGCAAGCAGCATGCAGGTTGTGGCCAAGAACATATGTTAATTCGCTTGACTTCAAAGATATTGATTGCCACTTTGTATACGTTGATAGCTACTGAACAGGCTGTTGTTGTCAGTTTTTGTAGCATGCAGTTAAACCAGTGTCGGGTTGAACACAGAAAGTAACGTTAAGAGTTTTGATGGCCTGCTGCTAGCTAGCATGCTAGCCAGATGTCATGCTGGGCCACCAGTCACGCGCGATTTCTGTATCTTTCATTGACGTTCATCTCAAAAACCATATCAGAGAGAAAGGTGGCTGAAATACGTTTTGCAGCTACCTGTTGCGGTGTCTGCGGCCTTGCTGTCCTGTTGTCCCGAAACGAATTCTTCTACCAAGCCCACTAGCAAAGCACTATCCGCAGCCATCATGAACAGCCTTGGTTCAACCAGTCAAACTGAAATGAGCATGCGTGGAAAGTTCTTGCGGTTACCCTGAGAACAGCGTCACAAAAAACGTCAAGGTACTAACCAAAAAATACATAATCTGTTTGTTGTGCATGGCTATGTGCATATTCTAAAGAGAACTTTGTATGTTGGAAATGTTATATTTCTATTTATCATTTGACCAATCATCTGCAAAAAATATCAAGTTAGTTTCAGCATGGTTGAGGGGGGGGGGGTAGAAGGATTACTTTATCCTATCCCAGGTATTCCTTAAAGAGGTGGGGTTTCAAGTGTCTCCGGAAGGTGGTGAGTGACTCCGCTGTCCTGGCGTCGTGAGGGAGCTTGTTCCACCATTGGGGTGCCAGAGCAGCGAACAGTTTTGACTGGGCTGGTGCGGGAACTGTGCTTCCGCAGAGGTAGGGGGGCCAGCAGGCCAGAGGTGGATGAACGCAATGCCCTTGTTTGGGTGTAGGGACTGATCAGAGCCTGAAGGTACGGAGGTGCCGTTCCCCTCACAGCTCCGTAGGCAAGCACCATGGTCTTGTAGCAGATGCGAGCTTCAACTGGAAGCCAGTGGAGTGTGCGGAGGAGCGGGGTGACGTGAGAGAACTTGGGAAGGTTGAACACCAGACGGGCTGCGGCATTCTGGATGAGTTGTAGGGGTTTAATGGCACAGGCAGGGAGCCCAGCCAACAGCGAGTTGCAGTAATCCAGACGGGAGATGACAAGTGCCTGGATTAGGACCTGTGCCGCTTCCTGTGTAAGGCAGGGTCGTACTCTCCGAAAGTTGTAGAGCATGAACCTACAGGATCGGGTCACCGCCTTGATGTTAGCGGAGAACGACAGGGTGTTGTCCAGGGTCACGCCAAGGCTCTTCACACTCTGGGAGGAGGACACAACGGAGTTGTCAACCGTGATGGCGAGATCATGGAACGGGCAGTCCTTCCCCGGGAGGAAGAGCAGCTCCGTCTTGCCAAGGTTCAGCTTGAGGTGGTGATCCGTCATCCACACTGATATGTCTGCCAGACATGCAGAGATGCGATTCGCCACCTGGTTATCAGAAGGGGGAAAGGAGAAGATTAGTTGTGTGTCGTCTGCGTAGCAATGATGGGAGAGGCCATGTGAGGATATGACAGAGCCAAGTGACTTGGTGTATAGCGAGAATAGGAGAGGGCCTAGAACTGAGCCCTGGGGGACACCAGTGGTGAGAGCACGTGCTTCTCGCCATGCCACTTGGTAGGAGCGACCGGTCAGGTAGGACGCAATCCAAGAGTGAGCCGCACCGGAGATGCCCAGCTCGGAGAGGGTGGAGAGGAGGATCTGATGGTTCACATGGTCTGGAGAAGAGAGGAGGGGATAGGGTCAAGCGGGTAGGTTGTTGGGCGGCCGGCCGTCACAAATCGCAAGATTTTATCTGGAGAGAGAGGGGAGAAAGAAGTCAAAGCATAGGGTAGGGCAGTGTGAGCAGGACCAGCAGTGTCATTTGACTTAACAAACGGGGATCGGATGTCGTCAACCTTCTTTTCAAAATGGTTGATGCAGTCATCCACAGAGAGGGGGAATTAAGCAGGGAGGAGAAGGTGGCAAAGAGCTTCCTAGGGTTAGAGGCAGATGCTTGGAACATTAGTTCAAAGGATGCTCCCCACCCATTTTCTTTATTTTAAAAAATATATTGTATTCATTTTTTAATTTTGGTTTATTTTGTAATTAGTATTTTTTACTTCTTCTTTGTATTAAACAAATATATATCATTATGCTCCCCACCCCTGAAGGAAATCGTGACGTCCCATAATCTGACACCCCTTGCTTTGAGCACGCGCAGTCGTAAAAAGTTACTGTTGCTACCCGCACCAGGAAGGGAAGGGGGATTTAAAAACCTGGCTGAGAAAAAATGAGAAAGGTTTGAAATTGCCCACGGTGTTAAACGGAGAATCATATCAACAATCATTTATTGTTTAAAATCCAAGCTATCTGTTTAGAATACTTATGTGGTCGTGAGTGCGTGAAAGTTTGTTTACTAATGTTAGCTAGCTAGTTAGGGCTGTCTCGCGAAACGACGGCTGGCAGTGTGCGAGCTATCAAGCCAGCGATCTAATGTGAGCTTGCTAACAAGTTGCTTAGCAAATTGTTGGCTACGAAGCTATCTAGTTGGCACACTAACTTGTCTATGTAAAATTTATAGAGGGCAGTCTAGATATAATGCAATCCATTATTGTTGACATTTATCCAGTGTGAACTTGCTAGCCAGTCAGCACGTGACTACTTATTTTGGAACGTTGGATCGCATCAAACAATAATAAAGCAGAAATAGCTAGCTAGCGCTTCCGTGCTTACAATGTAGTTGTGCGACCAGTGTTCACATTACATCTACCGTTAACCTAGCGAGTTAAGTTTGTACAGCGGATCTAGCTATATCTATTTGTTTCGGAACTAGGATGCGGTTGGCTAATAATGGGGCCCCGACATAGTTAGCCAACTGATAATAATCATGGGAGGATGTGTTGGGAGAGAACGTGAGGACACACAGGGCCACGGTTCATCCAGGAGCGGTGGAAGGGCACACCGAAAACGTGGAGGTAAGTAATGTTAATTTGGTTGTCTGAGTGCATCGAATAGAAACCTAGTTCAACACATTACATGGTAAATGTTTACCATGTAGTAATGACATGGGTAGCTATGGCACTACAACGTACTAACCCCCAGTGAAATATGGATTTCCTCCTTAGGTTCTCATTCTAACACGGGTACCCAATCTGGACTGTGCCCAAATAACTGTAGGATAAATTTGTAATTTCCCCTCCCCCATCTTGCAGGACACATGGACACGACATGAGTTACTTCCTGTTACCTCTCTACCAGTACAGAAACAAGTATGAAAAATGTATGCACTCACTACTGTAAATCGCTCTGGATAAGAGCGTCTGCTAAATTACTAAAATGTAAAATGTACCAACGATGGCTGTATAAATAGCTACCAACGCAACTAGGCTAAACCTCATTTGATCAGGGAAAACAACATTGGTTATTGAGTGTCAATAATACATCATGGTAGTTCAGTTTGACTCTCTTTACCAACAACTTTATCTTGATTTTTCATGTGCAAGTCCATTACCTTGCTGAGATCAAATATAATTTTCTGCAGAAGAAAAATAGTGACAGACTGCCATGTTTCACCTGTTATAGTTTGTTGCCATTTTAAGTGACTGATGGAATGTAGATTGCTGCTAAAGCACTTTGCATAGAGACTGAAGCTACAGGCTCCAAATAGCTTAGGTCTAATTAAACATAAATTGGAAACTTCCAAGGGACACGGAAAGCAGTAAGATCCCTCTGCACATAGGACCTATCAACACCTTGGCCTAATTTAGAAAATGCAGTCTTACACTGGAGTTTCTAAACCCAGAGGCGCAACATCGCGAGACTTCCGGGAAAGCTTGCAAAACAGACCAAACAAACCAGCCCGGAGTTTGAGAAGTCAATGAGGGAAGTGAAAAATTATTCCTTAGATTTGAGCCAATGTCTTAAGTAGTTGAACATGTTATTACTCCAACCTCATGAAAGTGACAAACATTTTCGTCCAAAACAACTTTATATCGAAGGAGTGCCTTTGATTTGACAGCCTGCAGATAAATCACAGACAGTGTCACCAGCAAAGCACCTCCACACCATAACACCACCTCCTCCATGCTTTACAGTGTGAAATAAACATGCAGAGATCATCCGTTCACCCACACCGCGTCTCACAAAGCCACGGCGGTTGGAACGAAAAATCTTCAATTTGGACTCCAGACCAAAGGACAACTTTCCACCGGTCTAATGTCCATAGCTCGTGTTTCTTGGCCCAAGCAAGTCTCTTGTTCTTATTGGTGTCCTTTAGTAGTGGTTTCTTTGCAGCAATTCGACCATGAAGGCCTGATTCACACAGTCTCCTCTGAACAGTTGATGGTGAGATGTGTCTGTTACTTGAACTCTGTGAAGCATTTATTTGTGCTGCAATTTCTGAGGCTGGTAACTCTAATGAACTTATCCTCTGCAGCAGAGGTAACTCTGGGTCTTCCATTCCTGTGGCGGTCCTCATGACAGACTGTCGTTTCTCTTTTCTTATTTGAGCTGTTCTTGCCATAATATGGACTTGGTCTTTTACCAAATAGGGCTATCTTCTGTATACCTTGTCACAACACAACTGATTGTCACAACACAACTGATTGTCTCAAACGCATTAAGAAGGAAAGAAATTCCACAAATTAACTTTTAAGAAGGCACACCTGTTAATTGAAATCCATTCCAGGTGACTACCTCATGAAGCTGGTTGAGAGAATGCCAAGCGTGTGCAAAGCTGTCATCAAGGCAAAGGGTGGCTATTTGAAAAATCTCAAATATATTTTGATTTGTTTAACACTTTTTTGGTTACTACATGATTCCATATGTTATGTTATTTCATAGTTTTAATGTCTTCACTATTATTCTACAATGCAAAAATAAAGAAAAACCCTTGAGTGAGTAGGTGTGTCCAAACTTTTGACTGGAAGTGTATATTTATAAAAGTCACCTTGTCCATCACGCCAGTGTAAGCCTACACGAAACTCAAACCTTATTTTAAGTGTTTCTGAAATTCCCTATGGGAAAAATGAAGGGTGGAAAAACGATTTGAACCATTTTCCTGTTTGACCACTAGGTTTTATGGGTATTATGACACCTCCACTGTGGGGCTCTATATACTTTGTATCTCCCAAGTGTTTCCTTTTATTTTGGCAGTTACCTGTACATTGTCTTGCACCGGGGTTATTTTGAGAACGTTCTGTCTGTTGATAGGAAACCATGAGCTTGTTCCACATCAAAGTTGTCTAGCAACCGAGACTGGGGCTAAGCCTAGTTGATAGCTGTTTTCAAACATAGCTTTTTGGATCTTCCATGGAGGTTTGGCAGGCGAGGCCGAGTTTTATCTTTAGCAGCAGAATGTCGAGGAGGACTGTGTTTTGGAAAAGGCGATAAGATTGTCAATTACAGGGGTGACTGTATGTGTTCACAGTGAATTGGTGCTGAGCCAAGCCTAGTTTTGACTTTCATAGAATTCATTCCTACATGGCTGTTCTGAACTGTCTGTGAAAGGGATACTTCCTAGTCTTGCGGATATGCTTTTCACTTCCAATGTTGGTTCAGGGCTGAAATTGGCCTACTTCAACATTGACATTGTAGGGGTGAAAGCAGGCCGTAGGCCTCTAGGATCAGATCCGCCCTATATTTAGTATTATCGGGGGAGGTGAGATGCTATGACGTAAGATTGTAACCTATTATTTTGAACCCAAGTCCCAAGATTATACTTTTTAACAGCCACATACACTTGTGATGTAGCAGTGGGCTGTATCTTCATGTCCTGAAACAATACATAATGTGATCTGCGATGCAGTCATGTCTGTAAAATGCATTTCACCAACACCCCAGTATGGCATTATCTGCCCCTTCCTAACCTCAACAAGCCCCACATGAGGAGCACACCCTGCTATTGCATCATGTCTTTGGAATGCTTCTCTAATGCTGTGGCAACATGGATTCACGATGGGTGGAGATGCTCCATGGCCCAGTGCTGCAATATCTGCACACCTGGAAATAGGCCTGCATGTTTCCAAACAATTTGCTAGATTGTGTTGCCAAATCTGATGTTGAAAAGTTAGCTGGTATTCAAGACAACACATTAGACCTAGCCTACTCATCTCTATTTGCACATAATCTCTTGCACATCTAGCATTCCAGTGTTAATACTAATTGTAATTATTTTGCACTATAGCCTATTTATTGCCTTACCTCCATAACTTGCTACATTTGCACACACTGTATATATATTTTCTGTTGTATTTTTTTTTACTTTATGTTTTTTTTACCCCATATGTAACTCTGTGTTGTTGTTTTTATTGCACTGCTTTGCTTTATCTTGGCCAGGTCGCAGTTGTAAATGAGAACTTGTTCTCAACTGGCTTACCTGGTTAAATAAAGGTGAAAAATAAAATAAAAATAAATTCTATTTTTTCCAGAGGCCTAGTCTAGGGTATATGATGACTGCAAAGTCTACAAGTCCTTTTTCCCAAGACTTAGTCTGTATGTTGAGTTGAACATACAGTATATGATGTCCCTTACAACAGCGTTTCCCAAACTCGGTCCTGGGGCCTCCCCTGGGTGCACGTTTAGGTTTTTGCCCTAGGACTACACAACTGATTCAAATAACCAACTCATCATCAAGCTTGGATTATTTGAATCAGCTGTGTAGTGCTAGGGACGGAACCCAAACAGGCCCCAGGACCGAGTTTGGGAAACCCTGCCTTACGACATCACATAGCTGTGTTTTGGTCTTGTGTGCTGCCCAATCCAACAGCTCGTAGACTAGTCCACCACTCTGCCTGAGTGCCAGTATGAAGATCATTACACTGCACTCCCTGTAAATCCTACACTGTGTGTCCTACCCGACTACACCTCGTAAGCTACCTGCACTATAAATAATTAGTTTGGAGATACTTTTTTAGATACTTGGCAACTGTCTTTGTTGCCCCTCCTTGCTGCCCTTGGTTAGCCTAGTTGTCAATGAAGGCCAGCGAGACCTCTGATCATGTTAGGACAACAATCGCCGCCTCAGCAGACTCTTCTTCTTTGACCATTCAAACGCTCACTCGTTTGCTAGCTAACTGGGCCCGTTTAGAACTTCTCCAGACGGGCAGGCCCAAACACTCCATAAATGTCTCGTGAACTGTTGTATGCGTGCTAGTGAAACGTTTGGAGATGGGAACGCCCATCACACACTGTGTGTACCCAGTGCAACAGAGATTGCCAAACACTCACTCTCTACACTATCCGGACCGTGTATGGCACGGGAGGGGGAATTTTATTGTCCAAACAACTCCCCCCTGCTCAGAATGCCTCCTTTGCTCTGTCATGCAAATGTGCAGAGCCTAGATTGGTCTTGTTTATGTTGTGTGGCTCACCTGGCTGCCTTGATTCTGGCAGAGCGGGGAGGACTTTGGTCATGATGAGGAGGAATGGTTATAGCTGGGTGTACTAGTCCTCATGGAATACCAAACACTGCAAAGGCATGCTGTGGCATAGCCAGAGCAACGTAACGTCTATCAGTTTCCTGAGTATCTCTGTAGGGCTGTTTTTTAAGGGCTCTAGTCTTCTCAGTGTCTGGTACACCTATCTTATATGCTATTATGACCTTATTGAACGTATGCAATAGACTATCCTATTATAGTGTCATCATGATATTCCAGGCGTTGACAGACGCCACAACATTGTTGCACTAGCTTCGTACATGGTTATGACTGTGTCATGATGAAGCCCCCCCCCCACATTGTCTAAGCCCCCTCAAACATTCTTTAAAGGGTGTTATTCACCCTGCTTCGGAAATCATAGGATCGTTTTTGTAGAAATGTCAATGGCTGCTGGTAAGTCTCATTAGGTAATGGGTTATCTACTATCTAGTCTATTCTACTTGAACATTTCCATTTGAGTAATTTAGCAGACACTCTCATACAGAGCGAGGTGAGACGTATCGAGTACATTTAGGGGTGGGAGGGCCAAGAGGTGGTGGAACGGGTTTGAGCATAGCCTTGAGGTAAGTCGGGGCAGTTCCCCTTGCTTCTCCGTAGGCAAGCACCAGAGTCTTCAAGATGATGCGAGCTTCAACTGGAAGCCAGTGGAGTGTGCGGAGGAGCGGGGTGACATGGGAGAATTTCGGAAGGTTGAAAACCAGGCGGCTGCTGCGTTATGGATAAGCTGCAGGGGTTTGAGGGCACAAGTGGGGAGCCCAGCCAACAGAGTTGCAGTAGTCTAGACGGGAGATGGGATTAGGACATGTGCAGCTTACTGTGTGAGAAAGTCATACTCTACAGATGTTGTAGATCATGAACCTGCAGGCACAAGTCACTGCTTTGTCGTTTGCAGAGAACGACAGGATGTTATCCAGGGTCAGGCCAAAGTTCTTTGCACTCTGGGAGGGGGACACCATGAAGTTGTCAACCATGATGGCGAGGTCTTGGAGCGGGCAGGCCTTTCCCGGGAGGAAGAGCAGCTCCGTTTTGTTGAGCTTGAGGTGGTGGGCTGACATCCAAGCTGAGATGTCTGCCAGGTATGCAGAGATGCGTGTTGCCACCTGGGTGTCAGAAGGGAGGGAAGGAGAGTAGTTGAGTGTCATCCGCATAGCAATGATAGGAGAGCGAGACCATGTGAGGATATGACAGAGCCGAGTGACTTGGAATAGAAATCGCTTTGCGGTCAACAGTTAGTTGGAGAAAGGCAATGTACCTGGATTGCAGCCTTAACAGAAGGGATGATGTGGGAGGGACTCCCCTTGCCCTATCATGTCTTCCAGAACCATCAACAGGCCAGACCTATGCAGCAGACATTCCCTATCATGTGCTAGATTATATATACCCAGATAATCCCCATACCCAGAAAATAACCTAGACTTAACATGTTTATCATGTGGATGCCCTTGCCTTGGACATGCCTAGGATCTAACTTTGGGAGGTGTTGAAAACAATTATGTATAACTTAACTATATTGTGTAACAAATAGGCTAGAATGGGTATCTGGCACTATGACATTAGCCCTTAGTGTAACCATATGGGTTTTTAGATGGCTGTAACCCAGTATATATTGCTGTGTAGCAGTATTCTGGCACATAGTCTGTAGGTTGATATTAGAAAAGCCTTCTAACAATGTCATTTTTGTTGTGTCCCTCCCTGCAGGTCGCAATGAGCCCCTAAAGAAGGACAAGCCCAAGTGGAAGAGTGACTACCCCATGACCGAGGGCCAGCTCCGCAGTAAGAGGGATGAGTTCTGGGACACGGCCCCAGCCTTTGAGGGCCGCAAGGAGATCTGGGACGCTCTGAAGGCGGCCACCGTTGCCCTGGAATGCAACGACCACGAGCTGGCCCAGGCCATAGTGGACGGAGCCAGCATCACACTGCCCCATGGTGAGGCACACACACACACACGATATGGGGAAGCTATGGTAACCTGGGGGCACATTTGGAATCTGAATAGACTTGAACTGTCGGCACATTTGGAACAAGGGTAATATTACACCATTATGTTTTTGCACAACTATTGACCTGATTATGAAATCTGATTGATGTTTCTCTGATTCATGCCTGAGTCAAGACCACTCCCTGAGCAGTTGTGAAATAAAACCCATTTAGCAACAGAACATGTTTTTTCCTCTGTGTGTGTTTTCCAGGCTCCCTGACGGAGTGTTATGATGAGCTGGGTAGCCGCTACCAGCTGCCCGTCTACTGCCTGGCCCCTCCGGTCAACCTGATCTCCGAGCGCAGCGACGAGGACCCCAGCGACAGCCCCGAGCCCACCGCCGCCCCCAAGAAGGAGTTCCAGCTCAAGGTGCGCCTCTCCACGGGCAAGGACCTGCGCCTCAGCGCCAGCATGGCCGACTCCATCGGGCAGCTGAAGAAGCAGCTTCAAGCCCAGGAGGACATCGACACGGCCCACCAGCGCTGGTTCTTCTCGGGCAAGCTGCTCACGGACAAGACCCGCCTGCAGGACACTAAGATCCAGAAGGACTTTGTCATCCAGGTCATAGTCAACCCGCAGGCCCCCATTAACTAGGTCCCAGATGAGAGGAGGAACGATGGAGGAACCCTGGAGAATAGTTTTACCGCTGATCTGTAAAACGGAGAGGTGATTTGGGGAATTATAGCTAAGAGATGAACAACAGAAGGGAGAGACTCTGAAGTGCTGCTTTTCAATGTTTTCATTGTTTACCATTAAAGAGTGTGGCTCTTTTCAGTGTGTCAGTTCTCTGTAGGACGGACGGTTGGTCAGTCGATTGATTGATTCAGACGTTTCAGACCAGACCACTCACTCTAAGAAGGGTGTTCTCTGTGTCACTCACCACACTAACTTTGAAGTAAATCACAGCAGAATTGACCCCCAGATGTGAGACTGCAGGTGTGCACCGCACCGCACGGCACGTGCAAGGTGTCTGCACGAACATTAACCAAGTGCCAATAGAATTCGCAGTCTTTTACATTGTTTGTAAAGCACATCTTTTTCTGTCCCCTGGTCTCTACTCTGGTACTCTGCCATGGAGACTTCCCATGATCCTCCCTCAAGTGATATACAAAACTATTATTTTCATTCTTTTTTGAGTTAATCTCAAACAAAGCTTTTTTGCACACTTGATTTGTACTTGCGTGGTAGTTTGTGTGCCTTCAAGGAAGCAAACAAAACAGAATCATTAGGGGGGGAAGACGCTATTTTTACTGCTAAAGCCTTCTGTCTCTAGATTCAGGAATAATAATTAAATAGATCTATACAAATCCTAAATATACTGCTGCATTTTTCGATCATCTGTCTCTATCAGTTGTTGAATTTCAAATTGAATTTCAAATTTACTGCTGGTGTTTTCATGGATGTTAGCCACATGTTGTACCTAGTGGTTGTATGCACCCCCACACTTCCACTGTTAATGTACTGTAGAGTGACTATGATTAAAGAGCCTAGCCCTTGTATGCTGTGCCACATTACAATCCTGAGGTGAAATGTGAAGCTCAAGCTAACCGTTTCAGAGCTACAGTGAAGATGATAGGAGAATGTCTCTCTGTTTTAATATATAGTCATGGAGGAGGAGCAGTGGTTTTCTGGTTGTCTTGGAGCGCCTCACTGCCCCTGAGGTGCTCCTTTAACCTTCACGTCTGTCCTTTGCTTTTCCATCTTTCTCTAGGCGCTTGCGCTTCTTTTTTGGCCTCATCAAAAGAACATGGAAACAAGATACTCGGTGGTGAATGGTTAAGCTGGAGATGGGAAGACTTGTTACCAGTCTGTTGTCATCATAGTTATGCTATCATTTAAAGGGATACTTGGGGATTTTGGTAATGAGGTCCTTTATCTACTTCCCCAGTGTCAGATGAACTCGTGGATACTATTTTTATGTCTCTGTGACCAGTATGAAGGAAGTTAAAGGTAGTTTCACAAGCCAATGCTAACTAGTGTTAGCGCAATGACTGGAAGTCTGGGTATCTTCTAGCATGCTATGCCCTTTAATGATTTTAGGTTTGTTGTCTGAATAGGTATCATTTGAACTTTATCCAACTTTAGCTCAAACAGTTGATTTATGACTGCTGGGAATATATTTGTTAACCTTTATGCAAACTTGAATAAGTATATCTCTCAACTTACAATGGATGTGCAATACAAAATAGACCTCGTACCTTTTTGATTCTCCCCATATTTCATATATACAGTAGCATTAGCTATGACTATGTAAAGGTTCTCAGAAATGCAGAACATAGGAGCTTGCTATGTTCAGATTGCTTTGTCATTGTACAATAGACCTTTGACCTTGTTCAGAGTTTCATATTGCCTTCGTCTCTGTTTGAAATGTGGTCCCATCTATAAAAGCATTCAAATGGCCACTTCTTTATTTTAATGGGATGTCCTCACTATAACAATCATGTACCTTGCGTGAATTGGCTTGGCCCTTGTCCCCCCACTTTGTGTGAAGGTTAGCACATCCATTTGGACTCAGAAAAATACCAAACTTTGCAATAGAGCCTCTTTTTACAATCTCCCACCTCTTCTGTGTAAAACAGCAGAGACCCATGTTCTGTTAGCTGGGTTGCTACATCTTGTCTCAATCCCTCCTCGCAGAATGTGGCTGAAATGTTGGCTTCATCTATGGTAATTTAGTGCTATGAGAGGTAACAAGATACGTCGGTCTATCATCAATGTACAATCCCTACATGAGAGCACAAAAATAGAAACCTCAATGTAATCTATGTGAGGGAGCTGCACGATGTTGCCAGTAAGGACAAACCTGATACCACAGAGCAATGACATCACACAAGGGCTGTAGTGAGAGAGAAAGAGAGAGAGAGACCTCTGCTGTTCCTTCAGTTTTCTGAGGCCTGTGAACCTCCCATCACTGTCTAGGAATGTTCCCTTATACAGACAATTAATCAGACACTTTCTGTTTTAGTAAGAATGTACAAGGATGTTTTGTATGCATGATACGTGTTTGATCATATGGGGGTCAGGTCAGGAGTTTCATTTGTATGTTTTCTGTAATGTTCATCCGTCATATATTAGTCATGGTACACAGGTGGACTCATTCATACAGTGGACTAAAGCTGGTAATATGGCCATGGACATTTATTTTAGTTATTTAGTGGATTACTAAAGGACACAATGTAGACTGCTTTATTTTCCTCCCGAACCTCAGATACCAATAAGCCATTGCATTTTAATCAAGCATTTTCACCGGGGTGGATCAAGAGGCCTTGCTCAAAGCAGAAACATGCAAATTGTGTTTTTGATGACGTCCACAAGGATATAGATGTGTAAAGATATGTATATTTAGTTATTTTGAAAAATATAAGTGATTATTATATATGAGATTTCTGATAATTAAATATGCTTACAACAACTTATTTTACAAGTGACGTGTACATTTATAAACTGATTTCATTTTCAACCTTGTTTTTAACTGTCACAAAAATACAATTATTGTAAAAGGAAATCTCTCTTCATTTTATCCTGTAGCTAAATCTGTATGTGGTCTTGGACCGGAATATCCTAACTAGCCTCTGTAAATGAATAACAACCAAAGTGAATTTTGTTATTAGTTTAAATGTTTGTTCTCTTGTTCCTTTTGGTGAGTTCAATACTTATTAACTTTCCTGGACTCGCCCCACACAGTACAAGTTCAGGTAATTGATTTAGATCACACTGCCATCTTGTGGATATACAGTATAATTTAGTGTATTGATTATTGACTCAGTGACATTCTCTTGTGGCGCACTAAAGAAGCATGTTCAGGACGAGGGGATGACTGAAAAACACATGGAGACATGACACTGAAACAGAGCACAGAAAGATTGGCTACTCTTGGAATATAATGCAGAAGACTGGAGAGAATTAAGTTAAGTACTATGTAGAGTCGTCGATGATGGCATATGCTCCTCATGGGTCGACTAAGCAATCTATTCTACTCCCACGAATTCAAGTATTTCCAGTCTTATTCTCAGATCCCCAGCATCCAGCTTTACTCCCCATCTGTAACAATACTGCGAGACCATGCTGTTATCCTAAAGACCATAGGTATGTCTTTGCTGAAAGCCATATAAGGCTCTGATTTCCCTGACCTCTGTGTTGCAGAGTTTACAAAACCCCTGGATTACCTCTAAGAATGTTATTTTAATATGCTCTTCTCTTACATTATGTCAGTCATTTATTTCTGTTCTGTCCCAGAACGGGAACACTTACAGTACCAGTCAAAGGTTTGGACACTACTCATTCCAGGGTTTTCTTTATTTTTTCCTATTTTCTACATTGTAGAATAAAAGTGAAGACATCAAAACTATGAAATAACACATATGGAATCATGTAGTAACCAAAATAGTGTTAAACAAATCAAAATATATTTTATATTTGAGATTCTTCAAACAGCCACCCTTTGCCTTGATGACAGCTTTGCACACTCTTGGCATTCTCTCAACCAGCTTCACCTGGAATGCTTTTCCAACAGTCTTGAAGTAGTTCACACATACACTACCGTTCAAAAGTTTGGGGTCACTTAGAAATGTCCTTATGTTCGAAAGAAAAGCATTTTTTTTGTCCATTAAAAGAACATCAAATTCATCAGAAATACAGTGTAGACATTGTTAATGTTGTAAATGGCTATTGTAGCTGGAGAAGGCAGATTTTTAATGGAATATCTTCATAGGCGTACAGAGGCCCATTATCAGCAACCATCAGTCCTGTGTTTCAATGGCACGTTGCTAATCCAAGTTTATCATTTTAAAAGGATAATTGATCATTAGAAAACCCTTTTGCAATTATGTTTGCACAGCTGAAAACTGTTGTGCTGATTAAAGAACCAATAAAACGGGCCTTCTTGAGACTAGTTGAGTATCTGGAGCAACAGCAATTGTGGGTATGATTACAGGCTCAAAATGGCCAGAAACAAAGAACTTTCTTCTGAAACTTGTCAGTCTATTTTTGTTATGAGAAATGAAGGCAATTCCATGCGAGAAATTGCCAAGAAACTGAAGATCTCGTACAACGCTGTGTACTACTCCCTTCACAGAACAGCGCAAACTGGCTCTAACTAGAATAGAAAGAGGAGTGGGAGGCCCCGGTGCACAACTGAGCAAGAGGACAAATACATTAGAGTGTCTAGTTTGAGAAACAGACGCCTCACAGGTCCTCAACTGGCAGCTTCATTAAATAGTACCCGCAAAACCAGTCTCAACGTCAACAGTGAAGAGGCGACTCCGGGATATTGACCTTCTTGGCAGACTTGCAAAGAAAAAGCCATATCTCAGACTGCCCAGCTTAATCTTTTCTTTTTATTGGCCAGTCTGAGATATGGCTTTTTCTTTGCAACAGAAAGTTATTTGTTTCTGGCCATTTTGAGCCTGTAATCGAACCCACAATTGTTGATGCTCCAGATACTCAACTAGTCTCAAGAAGGCCAGTTTTATTGCTTCTTTAATCAACATAACAGTTTTCAGCTGTGCTAACATAATTGCAAAAGGGTTTTCTAATGATCAATTAGCCTTTTAAAATGATAAACTTGGATTAGCAAACACAACGTGCCATTGGAACACAGTACTGATGGTTGCTGATAATGGGCCTCTGTACGCCTATGTACAGTTGAAGTCGGAAGTTTACATATTTGGAGGATGACTATCAGGTTGGAGTCATTAAAACTTGTTTTTCAACCTCTCCACACATTTCTTGTTAACAAACTATAGTTTTGGCAAGTCGGTTAGGACATCTACTTTGTGCATGAAACAAGTAATTATTCCAACAATTGTTTACAGACAGATTATTTCACTGATAATTCACAGTATCACAATTCCAGTGGGTCAGAAGTTTACATACACTAAGTTGACTGTGCCTTTAAACAGCTTGGAAAATTCCATAAAATGATGTCATGGCTTTAGAAGCTTCTGATAGGCTAATTGACATAATTTGAGTCAATTGGAGGTGTACCTGTGGATGTATTTCAAGGCCTACCTTCAAACTCAGTGCCTCTTTGCTTGACATCATGGGAAAATCAAAAGAAATCAGCCAATACCTCAGAAAAAACATTGTAGACCTCCACAAGTCTGGTTCATCCTTGGGAAGCAATTTCCAAATGCCTGAAGATACCACGTTCATCTGTACAAACAATAGTACGCAAGTATAAACACCATGGGACCACGCAGCCGTCATACCGCTCAGGAAGGAGACGCGTTCTGTCTCCTAGAGATGAACGTACTTTGGTGCGAAAAGTGCAAATCAATTCCAGACAAAAGCAAAGGAAGATGCTGGAGGAAACAGGTACAAAAGTATCTATATCCACAGTAAAACGAGTCCTATATCGACATAACCTGAAAGGCCGCTCAGCAAGGAAGAAGCCACTGCTCCAAAACCGCCATAAAAAAGCCAGACTACGGTTTGCAACTGCACATGGGGACAAAGATCGTACTTTTTGGAGAAATGTCCGCTGGTCTGATGAAACAAAAATAGAACCGTTTGGCCATAATGACCATCATTATGTTTGGAGGAAAAAGGGGGTCGCTTGCAAGCCGAAGAACACCATCCCAACCGTGAAGCACGGGGGTGGCAGCATCATGCTGTGGGGGTGCTTTGCTGCAGGAGGGACTGGTGCACTTCACAAAATAGATGGCATCATGAAGAAGGAAAATTATGTGGATATATTGAAGCAACATCTCAAGACATCAGTCAGGAAGTTAAAGCTTTGTCGCAAATGGGTCTTCCAAATGGACAATGACCCCAAGAATACTTCTAAAGTTGTGGCAAAATGGCTTAAGGACAACAAAGTCAAGGTATTGGAGTGGCCATCACAAAGCCCTTACCTCAATCCTATAGAACATTTGTGGGCAGAACTCAAAAAGCGTGTGCAAGCAAGGAGGCCTACAAACCTGACTCAGTTACACCAGCTCTGTCAGGAGGAATGGGCCAAAATTCACCCAACTTATTGTGGGAAGCTTGTGGAAGGCTACCCGAAACGTTTGACCCAAGTTAAACAATTTAAAGGCAATGCTACCAAATACTAATTGAGTGTATGTAAACTTCTGACCCACTGGGAATGCGATGAAATAAATAAAAGCAGAAATAAATCATTCTCTCTACTATTATTCTGACATTTCACATTCTTAAAATAAAGTGGTGATCCTAACTGACCTAAGACAGGGGCTGCAGTTTCTGAGGCTGGTAACTCTAATGAACTTGTCCTCTGCAGCAGAGGTAACTCTGGGTCTTCCATTCCTGTGGCGGTCCTCATGAGAGCAAGTTTCATCATAGCGCTTGATGGTTTTTGCGACTGCACAAGTTCTTGAAATGTTCCGTATTGACTGACCTTCATGTCTTAAAGTAATGATGGACTGTCGTTTCTCAATGCTTATTTGAGCTGTTCTTGCCATTATATGGACTTGGTCTTTTACCAAATAGGGCTATCTTCTGTATACCACCCTACCTTGTCAGAACACAACTGATTGGCTCAAACGCATCAAGAAGGAAAGAAATTCCACAAATTAACTTTTAAGAAGGCACACCTGTTAATTGAAATGCATTCCAGGTGACACCTCATGAAGCTGGTTGAGAGAATGCCAAGTTTGTGCAAAGCTGTCATCAAGGCAAAGGGTGGCTATTTGAAGAATCTTAAATATAAAATATATATTTTGATATGTTTAACACTTTTTTTGGTTACTTCATGATTCCATATGTGTTATTTCATAGTTTTGATGTCTTCACTATTATTCTACAATGTAAAAATAAAGAAAAACCCTTGAATGAGTAGGTGTGTCCAAACTTTTGACTGGTAGTGTATTTGGGATCATATCTTCAACAAATGGAACTTTAATGGGCCAAAAAGAGCGAAGGATGTTGGTGGGCTACTGGACTGTCTGGATCTAACAAGGTATGTTTGGAGTCCCTGATGAGTACAGTGAGCCTCGCCCAGTGTGAAGGTATGACTGCTGAGCAGGCTCTGGTCTGGTTGACTGGGCTCGTCTGATCCGGAAGGAAATACCACCCACGTTAGTTAACTTCTTCCTCGATCCTCCACTACGCCCAAATTTGGTTGTGCTGAGTTACAGGATATGCAGCTTTCAATCGAGGCTCCTCAGAGGAGGAAGGGGAGGACCATCCTCCTCAGTGAATTTAATATAACATTGTGAAACATTAAAGTTATCCTTTTTAGATAAAACTATACAATATATATTCACATCACCAAATAATTGATTAAAACACACTGTTTTGCAATGGTCTACAGTAGCCTCAGCAGCACTCAGTAGGGTAGCACCGTGGTGTAGTCGGAGGACAGCTAGCTTCTGTCCTCCTCTCGGTACATTAACGTCAATACAAAACCTAGGAGGCTCATGGTTCTCACCCCCTTCCATAGACTTACACAGTAATTATGACAACTTCCGGAGGACGTCCTCCAACCTATCAGCTCATGCAGCATGAACTGACAATGTTGTCCACTCAAGGGAATCCAGTACTGAAAGCATAAGCTACAGCTATCTAGCACTGCAGTGCATAAAATGTGGTGAGTAGTTAAGTCAAAGAGAGAGAAAGACAATGAACAAATTTAACAGTTATGAACAAATTAATTTATTCCCAAATTAAGGAGAATCAAGAGAGCGAGAGAGAGCTAGCTACATTTGGTTGTATTTCTTTTTTGAACTTTCACTTAGCAAGCAGATGCAGCCAGCTAGTTTAGCCTACTCAAATACCTGGCTCAAACAGAGAGGGATGCTATGTTAGCTAGCTGGCTATGGCTATCCAACACTGGAAGTCAAGGTAAGCTTTTGGTTGTATTAATTTATTGCCACCGGGGCCCGCCGGTGTAACTGCTTTCTGACTGTTCAGTGTACTGCGTGATTGTAGCGGGTTTACTAACACGTTAGTTCTAGTAGTTCTAGTTGACTATGATGTGACAGCGATGTAGGCTGTGTGTAGCGGTTAGCTGTCATGATATGGATTTGGCTTGGAAAGGTTTTTTCGCCTGGTCACAGACAGCTGATGTGTTGTGCACAAGTCCACAAGTGAAGGGAAAAGGTGAGAGGAGGAGATTGCGTAGATAGTTGCGAGAAGGAATGATATAATAAGCAATCATGCTGTTTTTATGTGGCTGATTCTGTTGAAAAATGTTTCTCAAACGGAACGAAACGGGGATAAACATTCCAGAATACAGTGCATTCGGAAAGCATTCAGACCCCTTGACTTTTTCCACATTTTCCACATTTTGTTACTTTACAGCCTTATTCTAATATTGATTAAATTGTTTTTTTCCCTCATCAATCTACACACAATACCCCATAATGACAAAGCAGAAACAGGTTTTTAGAAACTTTTGCACGTTTATTACAAATACAAAACGGAAATATCACATTTACATGTATTCAGACACTTCACTCATTACTTTGTTGAAGCACCTTTGGCAGCGATTACAGCCTCGAGTCTGCTTGGGTATGACGCTACAAGCTTGCCACAACTATATTTGGGGAGTTTCTTCCATTCCTCTCTGCAGATCCTCTCAATCTCTGTCAGGTTGGATGGGGAGCGTTGCTGCACAGCTATTTTCAGGTCTCTCCAGAGATGTTCGATCGGATTCAAGTCCGGGCTCTGGTTGGGCCACTCAAGGACATTCAGAGACTTGTCCCAAAGCCACTCCTGCGTTGTCTTGGCTGTGTGTTAGGGTCGTTGTCCTGTTGGAAGGTGAACGTTTGCCCCAGTCTGAGGTCCTGAGCGCTCTGGAGCAGGGTTTCATCATGGATCTCTCTGTACTTTGCTCCGTTCATCTTTCCCTCGATCCTGACTAGTCTCCCAGTCCCTGCCGCTGAAAAACATCCCCACAGCATGATGCTGTCACCACCATGCTTCACCATAGGGATGGTGCCAGGTTTCCTTCAGACATGACGCTTGGCATTCAGGCCAAAGAGTTCAACCTTGGTTTCATCAGACAATAGAATCTTGTTTCTCATGGTCTGAGAGTCATTTAGGTGCCTTTTGGCAAACTCCAAACTGGCTGTCATGTTACTGAGGAGTGGCTTCCGTCTGGCCACTCTACCATAAAGCCCTGATTGTGGTGTGCTGCAGAGATGGTTGTCCTTCTGGAAGGTTCTCCCATCTCCACAGAGAAACACCATGGCCCTTCTCCCCCGATTGCTCAGTTTGGCCGTGCGGCCAGCTCTAGGAAGAGTCTTGGTGGTTCCAAACTTCTTCCATTTACAAATGACGGAGGCCACTTTGTTCTTGGGGACCTTCAATGCTGCAGAAAATGTTTGGTACCCTTCCCCAGATCTGTGCCTCAACACAATCCTGTCTCAGACAATTCCTTCGACCTCATGGCTTGGTTTCTGCTCTGACATGCACTGTCAACTGTGGGACCTTATATAGACAGGTGAGTGCCTTTCCAAATCATGTACAATCAATTCAATTTACCACAGGTGGACTCCAATCAAGTTGTAGAAACATCTTAAAGATGATCAATGGAAACAGGATGCACCTGAGCTCAATTTCGAGTCTCGTAGCAAAGGGTCTGAATACTTATGTAAATAAAGTATTTCAGTTTCTTATTTTTAATACATTTGCAAACATTTCTAAAAACGTGTTTTCAATTTGTCATTATGGGGTATTATGTGTAGATTGATGAAGATAAAAAAAAGTAATCCATTTTAGAATAAGGCTGTAACGTAACATTGTGGAAAAAGTCAAGGGGTCTGAATACTTTCCAAATGCACTCTATGTCCAATAGAAACTCTAATTTGATTACACCCTAGATCAGCTAGATTCACCTAAGCGTATGCAAGGCGAAATTGAATGTGTCACTGTCTGTCACCTTGATTACTAAAAATTCTCGCGACCTGTGGACCTACGTTGTAAACTTTCATTTATAGGCTAGGGTGTAGCGACCTCATGATGGGTACAGGGTAAATTCGAGAATCATGTACTAGCCTAAACCTATCGATGTTACATTGAACTGGGTGAATGGAATATGAATGACAGTCATCCAATATGCTGTAATAGAAATAAGGCCATGCATTTTTTAAATCATCCTCCCTCATCTTAACGGCACCGACCGCCACTGGCAGCATTATGCAGTTAGTTTAAAGCACATGCTCCCACTACTACTAAATAAAGGAAACACCAACATAAAGTTTTGGAGGGATTCGACACCATTCTTCCACGAGAAATTCCATCATTTGGTGTTTTGTTGATGGTGGTGGAAAATGCTGTCTCAGGTACCTCCCCAGAATCTCCCATAAGGGGTTAAATTGGGTTGAGATCTGGTGACTAAGACGGCCATGGCATATGGTTTAGATCGTTTTCATGCTCATAAAACCATTCAGTGACCACTTGTGCCCTGTGGATGGGGTATTGTCATCCTGGGGGCATAGCCATGGTAGTTAAAATAATGGGCAACTGGGCCTGCCCAGCATTTTAATACATGACCCTAAGCATGATGAGATGTTAATTGCTTTGGAATTTCTCTGGAACCACACCTGTGTGGAAGCACCTGCTTTCAATATATTTTGGCAGTTACCTGTACATATACAATGAACAAAAATATAAACGCAACATGCAACAATTTCAGATTTTACTGAGTTACAGTTCATGTAAGAATTAGTAAATTGGAATAAATTCATTAGGCCCTAATCTATGAATTTCACATGACTGGGAATACAAATATGCATATGTTGGTCACAGATACCTTAAAACCAGTCCGTATCTGGTGTGACCAACATTTGCTTCATGCAGCGCGACACATTTCCTTCGCATCTAGTTGATCAGGCTGTTAAATGTGGCCTCTGGAATGTTGTCCCACTCCTCTTCAATAGCTTTGCGATGTTGCTGGAAACTGGCGGGAACTGGAACACGCTGTCGTACGGGTCGATCCAGAGCATCCCAAACAAGCTGAATGGGTGACATGTCTGGTGAGTATGCAGGCCATGGAAGAACTGGGACATTTTCAGCTTCCATGAATTGTGTACAGATCCTTGCGACATGGGTCGTGCATTATCATGCTGGAACATGAGGTGATTGCGGCGGATGAAAGGCACAACAATAGGCCTTGTCATGGTATCTCTTCGCATTAACATTGCCATCGATAAAATGCAATTGTGTTCGTTGTCCGTAGCTTATTTGGTATTTTATTAGGATCCCCATTAGCTGTTGCAAAAGCTGCAGCTAATCTTCCTGGGGTCCACACAGAACATGGCCCGTGTAGCTCACTTGGTAGAGCATGGCGTTTGCAATGCCAGGGTTGTGGGTTCGATTCCCACGGGGGGCCAGTATGAAAATGTATGCACTCACTAACTGTAAGTTGCTCAGGATAAGAGCGTCTGCTAAATGACTAAAATGTCAAAATGAAACATGACATAATACGGAACATTAATAGACAAGAAAAAGCTGAATGACAGAACTACATACATTTAAAAATGGCCTACATGTCAATACATACACACAAAATATCTAGGTCAAATAGGGGAGAGGAGTTGTCCCGTGAGGTGTTGCTTTATGTATTTTTTAAATCAGGTTTGCTGTTAATTTGAGCAATATGAGATGGAAGGGAGTTCCATGCAATAATGGCTCTATATAATACTGTACGCTTTCTTGATTTTGTTCTGCATTTGGGGACTATGAAAAGACCCCTGGTGGCATATCTGGTGGGTTAAGTGTGTGTGTCAGAGCTGTGTGTAAGTTGACTATGCAAACAATTTTGCAACACATTAATGTTTCTTATAAAAATAAGTGATGCAGTCAGTCTCCTCAACACTTAGCCAAGAGAGACTGGCATGCATAGTATTTATATTAGCGCTCTGATTACAATGAAGGGCAAGACGTGCCGCTCTGTTCTGGGCCAGCTGCAGCTTAACTAAGTCTTTGTTAGCAGCACTAGACCACATGGCTGGACAATAATCAAGATAAGACAAAACTAGAGCTTGCAGGACTTTGTGGAGTGTGGTGTAAAAAAAGCAGAACATCTCTTGATTATGGACAGATCTCTCCCCATCTTTACAACCATTGAATCTATATGTTTTGACCATGACAGTTTACAATCTACGGTAACACCAAGTAATCTTAGTTTTAGAGATGTTCAGGACCAGTTTATTACTGGCCACCCATTCCAAAATTGACTGCAACTCCTTGTTAAGGCTTTCAGTGACTTCATTAGCTGTGGTTGCTGACACATATATGGTTGAATCATCAGCATACATGGACACACAGGCTTTGTTTTAATGCCAGTGGCATGTCATTGGTAAAAGTAGAAAGAAGTAGAGGGCCTAGAGAGCTGCCCTGCGGTACACCACACTTTACATGTTTGACATTAGAGAAGCTTCCATTAAAGAAAACCCTAGGAGTTCTATTAGATAGCTCTGAATCCACGATATGGCAGAGGTTGAAAAGCCATAACACATACGTTTTCTCAACAACAGGTTATGGTCAATAATGTCAAAGGCTGCACTGAAATCTAACAGTTCAGCTCCCTCAATCTTCTTATCCATTTCTTTCAACCAATCATCAGTCATTTGTGTCAGTGCAGTAAATGTTGAGAGCCCTTCTCTATAAGCATGCTGAATGTCTGTTGTCAATTTGTTTACAGAGAAATAGCATTGTATTTGGTCAAACACAATTTTTTCCAACAGTTTGCTAAGAACTGGCAGCAAGCTGATTGGTCTGCTGTTAGAACAAGTAAAGGCCGCTTTCCCACTCTTAGGTAGCGGAATGACTTTTGCTTCAGGCCTGAGGACAAACACCTTCCTCTAGACTCAGATAAAAGATATGACAGATAGGAGTGGCTATAGAGTCAGCTACCATCCTCAGTAGCTTTCCATCTAAGTTGTCAATGCCAGGAGGTTTCACATTATTGATTGAAAACAATAATTCTTCCACCTGTCCCACACTAACGTTACAAAGTTCAAACTTACAATGCTTTTCTTTCATCATTTGTTTTGTTATGCATGAATACGATGGCTCACTGTTCGTTGTTGGCATTTCCTGCTTAAGTTTGGCCACTTTGCCAATGAAGTAATAATACAAATAATTGCCAACATCAAATGGTTTTGTGATGACTAAGCCATCTGATTTGATGAAAGATGTAGTTGAATTGGTCTGAGAGAGAGAGAGAGAGAGAGAGAGAGAGAGAGAGAGAGCACACCGACTCCTGCTGGTAGAACTGGGTGATGCTCTACAAAGTCACATGCACGCACACACACACAGTTTATGTTCCACCCTCCTCCTCCCTTGTCCAGTGACAGAACAGGCCAGGAGAGACAGAAAACAGAGATAGATACTGTAAGAGGGGATACTAGCTGGGGAAACTAATTGGAAGTAGGCGCAGCACTGTGCCTCAGACGGCTCTGGCTAAGCTAGACTACTGGTTATGTTGACTCAAACGGTCGTCAGACGTTTTGTCAAATGGCCGCTGCCTGCTGGGTTAGACAGACTTTTTTTTCTCTGAGAAAAACAACCATAAGACTGCAGCATTTTGCCGTGGTATGACTTTACTGAATAACTCTTAAAACACACACACACACAGTGAATCAAATGCTGTGCACAAATGTGGATACTACCCATTGGGAGTAAAGAGGTCCACTGGGGAAACCATCAATTCAATCCCTCACCATAGTATGAAAAACACAGAATGGGTGATTTTGGGGTTGAAATTAATGTGATCTGATACATTGAAATGTTGACACAAACCTACAGGTAACTGCCAAAATAAAGGAAACACTTGAGCAAATGGAGGCAAAGTATATTGAAACCAGGTGCTTCCACACAGGTGTGGTTCCTCAATTAATTAAGCAATTAATATCCCATCATGCTTAGCGTCATGTTCCAGACGCTTGTAGAATCTATGCCAAGGTGCATTGAAGCTGTTCTGGCGGCTTGTGGTAGCCCAATGCCCTATTAAGACACTTTATGTTGGTGTTTCCTTTATTTTGGCAGTTACCTGTACATTTTCCACTATCCCCATCATGCAGTCTGTGAAGAAATATTTAGGCCAGTTGCAATTATGTTGTTTCCCCCTGAAGAATGTAACCCTCTACGGGCCCATTCCATCCAATGGTCTCGCAGTATCCTGGAAACAGCAGCACATCCCCAACCACAACACTGGAGGAAAAACCTGTGTGCGTCCCAAATGGCATCCTATTCCTTAATACATAGTGCGCTACTTTTGGCCAGGCTCTGGTAAAAGGTAGTGCACTATATAGGGAATAGGGTGCCATTTGGGATGTCGATTCTACCTTAATTCTACAGAAGAATATACTGTCACCCTATTAAAAACAACCACATTAACAGATCAGCTGGCAGAGTTTTAGCAAATGAATCCAGGGAACTCAGGATTCTCATAAGCCTCTGACCGTCAATAGCTCAGAGGGTGTTTGGGTTGGTTAGGGTTGACGTCAGAGCTGGAGCTGAAACGCAGCGTCCTCATTGGTCCATGGGGCCGGGATAGAGAGTGAGGAGAAGCTTTATTTGGCCTGGGGCAAGTGTATCATCGTGGGGGATATTATTGATGTTGTTTGTGTTGTTGGGTGTTGGGAGTGTTTGGCTGGCTGGCAGATTTGGCCAGCTTGCAGGGCAGGGGGCTCAAGACTTGGACATGGGGCTCAAGGCTTGGGCGGGGCTGGTGCCACAGCCTTAAGGGGATATCTGGCTCTCAGATAGAGCTAGGCCACAGTGAACTCACCAGCTTACTACAGTTAGGTGAGATGGACACCCTGTCCTACTGTCCCCTGTAATCCAGTGAAGGGACACAATGTGTGTCAGTGAAATATATGTTAAGTTCACAGGTGGTGATTCCTGTAATTGGCTAATTGGGATTGGGTAATGACTTTTGATGGTGTGATATTGTATTTTGTTGCATAGTGAGGGTGGATGGTTTACTTTAAACCTCTGTATGCTGATTTCATTGCTAAATTCAAAGAGATCTGTGTAGAGAGGTTAGGGAGTTTAAACCCGTTTAGGACTGGGGTTTGGTCATTGGGTCCACAGTCCACTTGCTAGAAAGACAAGGTGCCCGGCGTCTGCTGTAGTCCTCCCCTGGTGTCACTGAGACCATGTGACGTCATATCAGCCCATGGTATGCTGCTTTGTGTATGCACATTGTGTTGAGGTGAGCAGCATTATGAGGTGAGCAGCGTTAGGTAAGCGTTAGGTGAACATTAGGTGAACGTTCCAGGCAACTGGCCACCAGGAGATGACAGCAGATTAGCATTAAAGCCCCCTAACTCTCCGGGCCTCCAACCCTCCAAGCCCACACACACTGACTCACATGAACTGTGTTCTTTCTGCAAGGTCTGCTGCCCTGAGAGGATTGCTTCTTCTTTTCTGGTCAGAGCTTTCTGTTATTCTGGACAAAGAGCTACCCAGTTTGCACAATATCATGTGTCTTTGGAGCACCCCCTACCCGCCCTGCCCCATAGCCCTCCGCCGCGAACAGCTGTGACCTTAAAATCCTTTTTCCCATTGACGATGCATACTGATGACATTTGCTGTAAGTCGGCCCAAGCACAGAAGGGATCTATACAAGGAGTAAAACATGAATTGGTTG
The DNA here is from genome assembly GCF_020615455.1 of Coregonus clupeaformis. Taxonomy (NCBI): domain Eukaryota; kingdom Metazoa; phylum Chordata; class Actinopteri; order Salmoniformes; family Salmonidae; genus Coregonus; species Coregonus clupeaformis. The sequence goes on along the minus strand of NC_059192.1, from coordinate 18,229,351 downwards.
TGGGCACAATAAACAGAACCTGTCCACCATTATCCATCTTTTTAGAATCACTCAAATCCTTGCTGATTGTTTTTCAACATGCCTACAAGCTATCCCACAAGATCCAGTCAGAGTTCTTTCTCAGAAACTGCATAAATGTGTATCCCACTCCCTTAGCAACGTATGTTGATACTGCTCGTTCTGAGAAGCTGAGAAATTACTCAATTTCTAATGGGGTAAATTACAGTCAAAGATGCCTATGCAGACTCCAGATTGCTCAGCTGAGCACCTCAACGTATTGAAAACTGTTTTGAGCACGTTTGGGCAGTGTTGATAGGCTCATTCTGGGTCTGTAATGGCATACAGTGTAGAATGGGCTGATTCCACTCAGGTCCTGGCAGGGCAGCCAACCACAAACACCTCGGGAAATTCCATCAGTAGGGGCTTTTTCCAGGGATTTTCAGCCGCCCTGTAGACTGTATTTGCTTTGAGATAGAGAGAGAGTACTGTGTATAGTGTGTGTATGTTTTATTGTGCATATGTACATGGGTGTCAAACATTGGAAAAAATATGAAAAAACTTCAGTTGACTTGTGAAGAAATGTACTGTATGGTGTTACAGTACAGTCTACTGAGGATTACTCAAGCATCTCTCAAAAATCTCAATGATCTCTCACGTCAGGGTCAAATACTGTCTGTTGGAGTACTTTTGGGGCTGTGTAGTGACATTATGATATTATGTGTGACAGTAAGTTGAGTGGAGGGAGCCAAGCGGCAGATCTGGGGCCAGCAGAAATCACAGACGTCCTTGGCTGACCACCTCTCAAATCAAATCACATTTTATTTGTCACATGCGTCGAATACAACAGGTATAGACCTTACAGTGAAATGCTTACTTACAAGCCCTTAACCAATAATGCAGTTCAAGAAATAGAGTTAAGAAAATATTTACTAAATAAACATATAATTTAAAAAAGTAACACAATAAAATAACAATAACGAGGCTATATACAGGGGGTACCGGTACTGAGTCAATGTGCTGAGGTACAGGTTAGTCACAGTAGTGTGTACATGTAGGTAGGGGTAAAGTGACTATGCATAGATAATAAACAGCGAGTAGCAGCAGTGTAAAAGCAAATGGAGGGGGGTCAATGTAAATAGTCTGGGTGGCCATCAGCAGTCTTATGGCTTGGGGGTAGAAGCTGTTAAGGAGCCTTTTGGTCCTAGACTTGGCGCTCCGGTACCGCTTGCCATGTGGTAGCAGAGAGAACAGTCTATGATTTGGGTGACTGGAGTCTTTGACAATATTTTGGGCCTTCCTCTGACACCGTTTAGTATATAGGTCCTGGATGGCAGGAAGCTTGGCCCCAGAGATGTACTGGGCCGAACGCACTACCCTCTGTAGCACCTTACGGTCAGATGCCGAGCAGTTGCCATACCAGGCGGTGATGCAACCGGTCAGGATGCTCTCGATGGTGCAGCTGTATAACTTTTTGAGGATCTGGGGACCCATGCCAAATCTTTTCAGTTTTCTGAGGGGGAAAAGGTGTTGTGGTGCCCTCTTCACGACTGTCTTGGTGTGTTTGGACCATGATAGTTTGTTGGTGATGTGGACACCAAGGAACTTGAAACTCTCGACCAGCTCTGGTCCTGTCCTCAGGCCGTTCCCTAACATTGACTCACTTGCACATGGAGAAACCATGGGGAGGAGTCGGTGGTTCTGAACCCTTCATACCTCTGATGATAGCCATACCATTCAGAGGTCTATTAATTCATTGTCCATCAGCCTCATGCCTCAGATATATGTTCCTTATATGTTTTATCTCCAGCGAACACTTCTAATATAAGCTCTCTCAGTTGAAGGAATATGCCTGCAGCCTAATACTGTATACCCGTATCCGAGCCAAAAGTCCTCCTTGTTCTAACATCTATCTTGTGCACACCACCATCTAGTGGTGATGATAAACTAGTGACAGTTTATGAGTCAGGCTGTCTGTTGTGCATATTGGCTATTACACTGAACAAAAATATAAAGCCAACATGTAAAGTGTTGGTTTCATGAGCTGAAATAAAAGATGCCAGAAATTTTCCACATGCACAAAAAGCTTATTTCTCTCATTTTGTGCACAAATTTGTTGACATCCCTGTTAGTGAGCATTTCTCCTTTGCCAATATAATCCATACATCTGACAGGTGTCGCATATGAAGAAGCTGATTAAACAGTATAATAAAAGACCACTCTAAAATGTGCAGTTTTATCACACAACACAATGTCACAGATGTCTCAAGTTTTGAGGAAGCGTGCAGTTGGCATGCTGACTGCAGGAATGTCCACCAGAGCTGTTGCCAGATAATTGATTGTTAATTTCTCTACCATAAGCCGCCTCCAACGTCGTTTTAGAGAATTTGGCAGTACGTCCAACAGGCCTCACAGCCACAGACCATGCCAGCCCAGGACCGCCACATCTGGCTTCTTCACCTGGGGGAGTGTCTGAGACAAGCCACCCGGACAGCTGATTAAACTGTGAGTTTACACAACCGAAGGATTTCTGCACAAACTGTCAGAAACAGTCTCAGGGAAGCTCACCTGCGTGCTCATCGTCCTCACCAGGGTCTTGACCTGACTGCAGTTCGGCGTCGTAACCGACTTCAGTGGGCAAATGCTCACCATCATGGCCACTGGCACGCTGGAGAAGTGTGCTCTTCACGGATTAATCCCAGTTTCAACTGTACCGGGCAGATGGCAGACAGCGTGTATGGCGAACGGTTTGCTGATGTCAACGTTGTGAACAGAGTGCCCCATAGTGGCGGTGGGGTTATAGTATGGGCAGGCTTAAGCACAACGTCACTTCCTGTTGTACACGGAATGAGGCAGCACTCAGTCTATTGTTTTGTAAAATTTTGAAAGTTTCTGAAAAAGTATTCTATTGGAAAAGTTTGGTTACTAGCTAGCTACCTTTTGATTTTGGTTCCCGCGACGCGTTTCGCATCAGTTGCTAGGACCATTGCTATCTGTCCAAGGATCCTGCCAACCGAGGGTCTGATGAGCTGCTTGGCATAGCAGCTAGCTTAGCGGCCACTGTTAGCTGTCTATCAAGCTAGCGGGGTTTCCTTGAGGGTTTGAATGCAGCCTGCGACGCGGTTAGCCCTTGTGGGTGACCCCGCAGATGGTCCCGAGCTTGTGGCTGTCTAGATCCCTACTGTTTGTTGCTGTTTCCATCTTTCCTGCGACCTGCCCTGTCTGGAGTTGTGGGGAGTAACAGCGTAGCCTACATTACTACTACAACAAGTACCAAAGCCGGTGAGAGTACCGTTGAGGACAGTGGTGTCTCTCTATCATAGGTGAAGGATCTTTTAAACAAACAAAAATAGTTCTACAAGCAGTTGTTACAACAAGAAAATAGCTTCAAGTGTTGTGTCCAAATACTGGTGGAGTCAACTAATAAAAAGAATGGACAACCTGACCAGAGAGGTCCAGGACCTGAAGAATAGTTTGCAGTTCTCCCAGGGTCAGCTCGATGAGTTTAAACAGGAAAACGGCAAGATGACAACAATCTTTAAGTCATTGAGAGAGTACATTAATTCTATATGTGAATCCATGATAACAATGACAGAGAAATCAGATTATCTCGAGGGACAATCAAGGCGGAACAACATTGTTGTAGATGGAATTGTAGAATCTCCACATGAGACCTGGATGGAGTCTGAGGGCAAAAGTGAGGGAAATGATCTTGGAGAAACTGAAGATGGACCACAGGAAGATTGAGTTGGAGAGCTCCCACAGGAAAACCCACCACCGGCCCAGGTGACAGGCCCAGGCCAATAGTAGCCAAGTTCCTGAGGTTCAAGGACAAGGTAGCGGTTCTGGAAAGAGCCAAGAACTTGAGGGGAACATACATCTTCCTCAACGAGGACTATCCTGAAGCTGTGCGCCAGAATAGAAAATAACTTATCCCAGCCATGAAAGCTGCCAGAAAGCGTGGGGACATTGCTTACATCCGATATAAAAGGCTCATTGTCCACCCTCCCTCCCAATTGCCTGGAAGGGAGAAGAGAGCCAAGCCTATGGGTTCGTAGCTTTAACCCCGCAGCACACGCACACTTGTTTGTTATTTTCCATATTATGTCTATCTCTGAGAAGTTACCCAGGAAAGGGCTGAAAATAGCCCATATTAATATATGTAGACTTAGAAATAAGGTTAATGAAATCAATAACTTGCTAACATCAGATAACATTCATATATTAGCCATTTCTGAGACTCACTTAGCTAATTCCTTTGATGATACAGCAGTAGCAATACAAGGATATAACATCTATAGAATAGACAGGAATGCTTATGGAAGAGGTGTTGCAATATATACACACACACTACATGACCAAAAGTATTGAACACCTGCTTGTCAAACATCTCATTCAAAAATCATCAGCATTAATATGGAGTTGGACCCCCTTTGCTGCTATAACAGCCTCCACTCTTCTGGAAAGGCTTTCCACTAGATGTTGGAACATTGCTGCGGGGACTTGCTTATATTCAGCCACAAGAGCATTAGTGAGGTCGGGCACTAATGTTGGGTGATTAGGCCTGGCTCGCAGTCAGCGTTCCAATTCATCCCAAAGGTGTTCGATTGGGTTGAGGGCAGGGCTCTGTGCAGGCCAGTCAAGTTCTTCCACACCGATCTCGAAAAACAAGTCCAATGGCGGCGAGCTTTACACCACTCCAGCCGACGCTTGTTATTGCGCATGGTGATTTTAGGCTTGTGTGCGGCTGCTCGGCCATGGAAACCCATTTCATGAAGCTCCCGTCGAACAGTTCTTGTGCTGACGTTGCTTCCAGAGGCAGTTTGGATCTCGGTAGTGAGTGTTGCAACCGAGGACAGATTATTTTTACTCGCTACGTGCTTCAGCACTCTGCGGTCCCGTTCTGTGAGCTTGTGTGGCCTACCACTTCATGGCTGAGCCATTGTTGCTCCTAGATGTTTCCACTTCACAATAACAGCACTTACAGTTGACCGGGGCAGCTCTAGCAGGGAAGACATTTGACCAACTTACTTGTTGGAAAGTTGGCATCCTATGACGGTGCCACGTTGAAAGTCACTGAGCTCTTCAGTAAGGTCATTCTACTGCCAATGTTTGTCTATGGACATTGCATGGCTGTGTGCTCGATTTTATACACCTGTCAGCAACGGGTGTGGTTGAAATAGCTGAATCCACTAATTTGATGGGGTGTCCGCATACTTTTGTATATATAGTGTATATTCAGAGCCATATGCCAGTAATTCTTTGAGAAGATCTCATGTCAAGTGTTATTGAAGTACTGCAGGTTCACCTGCCTCATCTAAAGCCTATTCCTTTGGGGTGTTGCTATAGGCCACAAAGTTCTAACAGACACTATATAAATAATGTGTGTGAAATGCTTGATAGTGTATGTGATGTAAACAGAGATGTTTACTTTCTTGGTTTTCATCAAGCTCTCTGCTCAAGAGAAAGCGTCTCACTATAATCAGTGCCTGTCATCTGGTTCAGGTTATTAATCAACCTACCAGGGTGTTTACAAACACTACATTAACAAGATCATCCACATGTATTGATTACATTTTTACTAATACTGTAGAACTCTGTTCCAATGCGGTATCCGTACCCATTGGATGCAGTGATCACAATATAGTGGCTATATCTAGGAGAACCAAGGTTCCAAAAGCTGGGCCTAAAATAGAATCATACAAAAGTTTTTGCTGTCAAAATATTTTTTGGCGTAAAAAATATTTGTCGGTCTGTCGTGATTAATAAGGAGCATCCAGACGCTGCACTTGACTAATTTATTAAATTGCTTTTTCCAATTATGGATAAACATGCACCTGTTAAGAAATGGTCTGTTATAACTGTTATGCCCCAATGGATTGATAAGGAATTGCAAAACTGTATGGTTGAAAGAGATGGGGCAAAAGGAGAGGCTAATAAGTCTGGCTGCACTAGATGTTGGAACGGTCTTTTCAACGTGGCACCGTCATAGGATGCCACCTTTCCAACAAGTAAGTTGGTAAATTGTCTTCCCTGCTAGAGCTGCCCCGGTCAACTGTAAGTGCTGTTATTGTGAAGTGGAAACATCTAGGAGCAACAATGGCTCAGCCATGAAGTGGTAGGCCACACAAGCTCACAGAACGGGACCGCCGAGTGCTGAAGCACGTAGCGAGTAAAAATAATCTGTCCTCGGTTGCAACACTCACTACCGAGATCCAAACTGCCTCTGGAAGCAACGTCAGCACAAGAACTGTTCGACGGGAGCTTCATGAAATGGGTTTCCATGGCCGAGCAGCCGCACACAAGCCTAAAATCACCATGCGCAATAACAAGCGTCGGCTGGAGTGGTGTAAAGCTCGCCGCCATTGGACTTGTTTTTCGAGATCGGTGTGGAAGAACTTGACTGGCCTGCACAGAGCCCTGCCCTCAACCCAATCGAACACCTTTGGGATGAATTGGAACGCTGACTGCGAGCCAGGCCTAATCACCCAACATTAGTGCCCGACCTCACTAATGCTCTTGTGGCTGAATATAAGCAAGTCCCCGCAGCAATGTTCCAACATCTAGTGGAAAGCCTTTCCAGAAGAGTGGAGGCTGTTATAGCAGCAAAGGGGGGTCCAACTCCATATTAATGCTGATGATTTTTGAATGAGATGTTTGACAAGCAGGTGTTCAATACTTTTGGTCATGTAGTGTGTGTGTATATATTGCAACACCTCCTCCATAAGCATTCCTGTCTATTCTATAGATGTTATATCCTTGTATTGCTACTGCTGTATCATCAAAGGAATTAGCTAAGTGAGTCTCAGAAATGGCTAATATATGAATGTTATCTGATGTTAGCAAGTTATTGATTTCATTAACCTTATTTCTAAGTCTACATATATTAATATGGGCTATTTTCAGCCCTTTCCTGGGTAACTTCTCAGAGATAGACATAATATGGAAAATAACAAACAAGTGTGCGTGTGCTGCGGGGTTAAAGCTACGAACCCATAGGCTTGGCTCTCTTCTCCCTTCCAGGCAATTGGGAGGGGAGGGTGGACAATGAGCCTTTTATATCGGATGTAAGCAATGTCCCCACGCTTTCTGGCAGCTTTCATGGCTGGGATAAGTTATTTTCTATTCTGGCGCACAGCTTCAGGATAGTCCTCGTTGAGGAAGATGTATGTTCCCCTCAAGTTCTTGGCTCTTTCCAGAACCGCTACCTTGTCCTTGAACCTCAGGAACTTGGCTACTATTGGCCTGGGCCTGTCACCTGGGCCGGTGGTGGGTTTTCCTGTGGGAGCTCTCCAACTCAATCTTCCTGTGGTCCATCTTCAGTTTCTCCAAGATCATTTCCCTCACTTTTGCCCTCAGACTCCATCCAGGTCTCATGTGGAGATTCTACAATTCCATCTACAACAATGTTGTTCCGCCTTGATTGTCCCTCGAGATAATCTGATTTCTCTGTCATTGTTATCATGGATTCACATATAGAATTAATGTACTCTCTCAATGACTTAAAGATTGTTGTCATCTTGCCGTTTTCCTGTTTAAACTCATCGAGCTGACCCTGGGAGAACTGCAAACTATTCTTCAGGTCCTGGACCTCTCTGGTCAGGTTGTCCATTCTTTTATTAGTTGACTCCACCAGTATTTGGACACAACACTTGAAGCTATTTTCTTGTTGTAACAACTGCTTGTAGAACTATTTTTGTTTGTTTAAAAGATCCTTCACCTATGATAGAGAGACACCACTGTCCTCAACGGTACTCTCACCGGCTTTGGTACTTGTTGTAGTAGTAATGTAGGCTACGCTGTTACTCCCCACAACTCCAGACAGGGCAGGTCGCAGGAAAGATGGAAACAGCAACAAACAGTAGGGATCTAGACAGCCACAAGCTCGGGACCATCTGCGGGGTCACCCACAAGGGCTAACCGCGTCGCAGGCTGCATTCAAACCCTCAAGGAAACCCCGCTAGCTTGATAGACAGCTAACAGTGGCCGCTAAGCTAGCTGCTACGCCAAGCAGCTCATCAGACCCTCGGTTGGCAGGATCCTTGGACAGATAGCAATGGTCCTAGCAACTGCTCCTGTAAGTCGCTCTGGATAAGAGCGTCTGCTAAATGACTAAAATGTAAATGTAAATGATGCGAAACGCGTCGCGGGAACCAAAATCAAAAGGTAGCTAGCTAGTAACCAAACTTTTCCAATAGAATACTTTTTCAGAAACTTTCAAAATTTTACAAAACAATAGACTGAGTGCTGCCTCATTCCGTGTACAACAGGAAGTGACGTTGTGCTTAAGCCTGCCCATACTATAACCCCACCGCCACTATGGGGCACTCTGTTCACAACGTTGACATCAGCAAACCGTTCGCCATACACGCTGTCTGCCATCTGCCCGGTACAGTTGAAACTGGGATTAATCCGTGAAGAGCACACTTCTCCAGCGTGCCAGTGGCCATGATGGTGAGCATTTGCCCACTGAAGTCGGGTTACGACGCCGAACTGCAGTCAGGTCAAGACCCTGGTGAGGACGATGAGCACGCAGGTGAGCTTCCCTGAGACTGTTTCTGACAGTTTGTGCAGAAATCCTTCGGTTGTGTAAACTCACAGTTTAATCAGCTGTCCGGGTGGCTTGTCTCAGACACTCCCCCAGGTGAAGAAGCCAGATGTGGCGGTCCTGGGCTGGCATGGTCTGTGGCTGTGAGGCCTGTTGGTACTGCCAAATTCTCTAAAACGACGTTGGAGGCGGCTTATGGTAGAGAAATTAACAATCAATTCTCTGGCAACAGCTCTGGTGGACATTCCTGCAGTCAGCATGCCAACTGCATGCTTCCTCAAAACTTGAGACATCTGTGACATTGTGTTGTGTGATAAAACTGCACATTTTAGAGTGGTCTTTTATTATACTGTTTAATCAGCTTCTTCATATGCGACACCTGTCAGATGTATGGATTATATTGGCAAAGGAGAAATGCTCACTAACAGGGATGTCAACAAATTTGTGCACAAAATGAGAGAAATAAGCTTTTTGTGCATGTGGAAAATTTCTGGCATCTTTTATTTCAGCTCATGAAACCAACACTTTACATGTTGGCTTTATATTTTTGTTCAGTGTAATAGCCAATATGCACAACAGACACAGCCTGACTCATAAACTGTCACTAGTTTATCATCACCACTAGATGGTGGTGTGCACAAGATAGATGTTAGAACAAGGAGGACTTTTGGCTCGGATACGGGTATACAGTATTAGGCTGCAGGCATATTCCTTCAACTGAGAGAGCTTATATTAGAAGTGTTCCCTGGAGATAAAACATATAAGGAACATATATCTGAGGCATGAGGCTGATGGACAATGAATTAATAGACCTCTGAATGGTATGGCTATCATCAGAGGTCTGAAGGGTTCAGAACCACCGACTCCTCCCCATGGTTTCTCCATGTGCAAGTGAGTCAATGTTAGGGAACGGCCTGAGGACAGGACCAGAGCTGGTCGAGAGTTTCAAGTTCCTTGGTGTCCACATCACCAACAAACTATCATGGTCCAAACACACCAAGACAGTCGTGAAGAGGGCACCACAACACCTTTTCCCCCTCAGGAGACTGAAAAGATTTGGCATGGGTCCCCAGATCCTCAAAAAGTTATACAGCTGCACCATCGAGAGCATCCTGACCGGTTGCATCACCGCCTGGTATGGCAACTGCTCGGCATCTGACCGTAAGGTGCTACAGAGGGTAGTGCGTTCGGCCCAGTACATCTCTGGGGCCAAGCTTCCTGCCATCCAGGACCTATATACTAAATGGTGTCAGAGGAAGGCCCAAAATATTGTCAAAGACTCCAGTCACCCAAATCATAGACTGTTCTCTCTGCTACCACATGGCAAGCGGTACCGGAGCGCCAAGTCTAGGACCAAAAGGCTCCTTAACAGCTTCTACCCCCAAGCCATAAGACTGCTGATGGCCCCCCCTCCATTTGCTTTTACACTGCTGCTACTCGCTGTTTATTATCTATGCATAGTCACTTTACCCCTACCTACATGTACACACTACTGTGACTAACCTGTACCTCAGCACATTGACTCAGTACCGGTACCCCCTGTATATAGCCTCGTTATTGTTATTTTATTGTGTTACTTTTTTAAATTATATGTTTATTTAGTAAATATTTTCTTAACTCTATTTCTTGAACTGCATTATTGGTTAAGGGCTTGTAAGTAAGCATTTCACTGTAAGGTCTATACCTGTTGTATTCGACGCATGTGACAAATAAAATGTGATTTGATTTGAGAGGTGGTCAGCCAAGGACGTCTGTGATTTCTGCTGGCCCCAGATCTGCCGCTTGGCTCCCTCCACTCAACTTACTGTCACACATAATATCATAATGTCACTACACAGCCCCAAAAGTACTCCAACAGACAGTATTTGACCCTGACGTGAGAGATCATTGAGATTTTTGAGAGATGCTTGAGTAATCCTCAGTAGACTGTACTGTAACACCATACAGTACATTTCTTCACAAGTCAACTGAAGTTTTTTCATATTTTTTCCAATGTTTGACACCCATGTACATATGCACAATAAAACATACACACACTATACACAGTACTCTCTCTCTATCTCAAAGCAAATACAGTCTACAGGGCGGCTGAAAATCCCTGGAAAAAGCCCCTACTGATGGAATTTCCCGAGGTGTTTGTGGTTGGCTGCCCTGCCAGGACCTGAGTGGAATCAGCCCATTCTACACTGTATGCCATTACAGACCCAGAATGAGCCTATCAACACTGCCCAAACGTGCTCAAAACAGTTTTCAATACGTTGAGGTGCTCAGCTGAGCAATCTGGAGTCTGCATAGGCATCTTTGACTGTAATTTACCCCATTAGAAATTGAGTAATTTCTCAGCTTCTCAGAACGAGCAGTATCAACATACGTTGCTAAGGGAGTGGGATACACATTTATGCAGTTTCTGAGAAAGAACTCTGACTGGATCTTGTGGGATAGCTTGTAGGCATGTTGAAAAACAATCAGCAAGGATTTGAGTGATTCTAAAAAGATGGATAATGGTGGACAGGTTCTGTTTATTGTGCCCACAACCAATTCATGTTTTACTCCTTGTATAGATCCCTTCTGTGCTTGGGCCGACTTACAGCAAATGTCATCAGTATGCATCGTCAATGGGAAAAAGGATTTTAAGGTCACAGCTGTTCGCGGCGGAGGGCTATGGGGCAGGGCGGGTAGGGGTGCTCCAAAGACACATGATATTGTGCAAACTGGGTAGCTCTTTGTCCAGAATAACAGAAAGCTCTGACCAGAAAAGAAGAAGCAATCCTCTCAGGGCAGCAGACCTTGCAGAAAGAACACAGTTCATGTGAGTCAGTGTGTGTGGGCTTGGAGGGTTGGAGGCCCGGAGAGTTAGGGGGGCTTTAATGCTAATCTGCTGTCATCTCCTGGTGGCCAGTTGCCTGGAACGTTCACCTAATGTTCACCTAACGCTTACCTAACGCTGCTCACCTCATAATGCTGCTCACCTCAACACAATGTGCATACACAAAGCAGCATACCATGGGCTGATATGACGTCACATGGTCTCAGTGACACCAGGGGAGGACTACAGCAGACGCCGGGCACCTTGTCTTTCTAGCAAGTGGACTGTGGACCCAATGACCAAACCCCAGTCCTAAACGGGTTTAAACTCCCTAACCTCTCTACACAGATCTCTTTGAATTTAGCAATGAAATCAGCATACAGAGGTTTAAAGTAAACCATCCACCCTCACTATGCAACAAAATACAATATCACACCATCAAAAGTCATTACCCAATCCCAATTAGCCAATTACAGGAATCACCACCTGTGAACTTAACATATATTTCACTGACACACATTGTGTCCCTTCACTGGATTACAGGGGACAGTAGGACAGGGTGTCCATCTCACCTAACTGTAGTAAGCTGGTGAGTTCACTGTGGCCTAGCTCTATCTGAGAGCCAGATATCCCCTTAAGGCTGTGGCACCAGCCCCCGCCCAAGCCTTGAGCCCCATGTCCAAGTCTTGAGCCCCCTGCCCTGCAAGCTGGCCAAATCTGCCAGCCAGCCAAACACTCCCAACACCCAACAACACAAACAACATCAATAATATCCCCCACGATGATACACTTGCCCCAGGCCAAATAAAGCTTCTCCTCACTCTCTATCCCGGCCCCATGGACCAATGAGGACGCTGCGTTTCAGCTCCAGCTCTGACGTCAACCCTAACCAACCCAAACACCCTCTGAGCTATTGACGGTCAGAGGCTTATGAGAATCCTGAGTTCCCTGGATTCATTTGCTAAAACTCTGCCAGCTGATCTGTTAATGTGGTTGTTTTTAATAGGGTGACAGTATATTCTTCTGTAGAATTAAGGTAGGTCGACATCCCAAATGGCACCCTATTCCCTATATAGTGCACTACCTTTTACCAGAGCCTGGCCAAAAGTAGCGCACTATGTATTAAGGAATAGGATGCCATTTGGGACGCACACAGGGTTTTTCCTCCAGTGTTGTGGTTGGGGATGTGCTGCTGTTTCCAGGATACTGCGAGACCATTGGATGGAATGGGCCCGTAGAGGGTTACATTCTTCAGGGGGAAACAACATAATTGCAACTGGCCTAAATATTTCTTCACAGACCGCATGATGGGGATAGTGGAAAATGTACAGGTAACTGCCAAAATAAAGGAAACACCAACATAAAGTGTCTTAATAGGGCATTGGGCAACCACAAGCCGCCAGAACAGCTTCAATGCACCTTGGCATAGATTCTACATGCGTCTGGAACATGACGCTAAGCATGATGGGATATTAATTGCTTAATTAATTGAGGAACCACACCTGTGTGGAAGCACCTGGTTTCAATATACTTTGCCTCCTTCATTTGCTCAAGTGTTTCCTTTATTTTGGCAGTTACCTGTAGGTTTGTGTCAACATTTCAATGTATCAGATCACATTGAATTGATGGTTTCCCCAGTGGACCTCTTTACTCCCAATGGGTATTATCCACATTTGTGCACAGCATTTGATTCACTGTGTGTGTGTGTTTTAAGAGTTATTCAGTAAAGTCATACCACGGCAAAATGCTTTCTGCAGTCTTATGGTTGTTTTTCTCAGAGAAAAAAAAGTCTGTCTAACCCAGCAGGCAGCGGCCATTTGACAAAACGTCTGACGACCGTTTGAGTCAACATAACAAGTAGTCTAGCTTAGCCAGAGCCGTCTGAGGCACAGTGCTGCGCCTACTTCCAATTAGTTTCCCCAGCTAGTATCCCCTCTTACAGTATCTATCTCTGTTTTCTGTCTCTCCTGGCCTGTTCTGTCACTGGACAAGGGAGGAGGAGGGTGGAACATAAACTGTGTGTGTGTGCGTGCATGTGACTTTGTAGAGCATCACCCAGTTCTACCAGCAGGAGTCGGTGTTCTCTCTCTCTTTCTTTCTTTCTTTCTCTCTCTCTCTCTCTCTCTCTCTCTCTCTCTCTCTCTCTCACTGCCCTTTTGGCAGAAAGGAGAGGGGGAGTGAGAGAGGGGGCTGGGGGCAGATGAGGCTGCCACGTTTGCATCACAGAACTGTAATACTATTCACAGCCAAGCTGGCATTTTTGCTGCCTAACTTTTAGTCTGAGAAATCCTGCTCGTTACTAAACGCTCAATGTATAATCTCACTGACCAGAAAGACTCTTATTCATTCAAGTTAAGAGAGAGAGAAAAAACATAATTCTAACATTCAATAATTCAATAATTCAATATTCAATAACATTAGGCCTAGGCCTACTAGCCATGGGAATGGAACAGTGTCTGGACTGTTGCTCACACTTTTCTATAGGACAAAACAAAAATCACCCAATAGTGTGCTTCTACTCAGAGGTGGCTGTTGTTTCAGAGAGCGAACGAGAGAAATAGTAGGAAGAGAGAGAGAGTAGGGAGAGAGTAGAAAGAGGAAGAGAGAGAGAGTCGGAAGAGAGAGAGAGTAGGAAGAGAGAGAGAGTAGGAGGAGAGAGAGAGTAGGAAGAGAGAGAGAGAGAGTATGAAGAGAGAGAGAGTAGGAAGAGAGAGAGAGTAGGAAGAGAGAGAGAGTAGGAAGAGAGTAGAAAGAGGAAGAGAGAGAGAGTCGGAAGAGAGAGAGAGTAGGAGGAGAGAGAGAGTAGGAGGAGAGAGAGAGTATGAAGAGAGAGAGAGTAGGAAGAGAGAGAGAGTAGGAAGAGAGTAGAAAGAGGAAGAGAGAGAGAGTCGGAAGAGAGAGAGAGTAGGAAGAGAGAGAGAGTAGGAGGAGAGAGAGAGTAGGAAGAGAGAGAGAGAGAGTATGAAGAGAGAGAGAGTAGGAAGAGAGAGAGAGTAGGAAGAGAGAGCGAGTAGGACGAGAGAGAGAGTAGGAAGAGAGAGAGAGTAGGAGGAGAGAGAGAATAGGAGAGAGAGAGAGTAGGAGGAGAGAGAGAGTCGGAAGAGAGAGAGAGTAGGAGGAGAGAGAGAGTCGGAAGAGAGAGAGAGTATGAAGAGAGAAAGAGTCAGAAGAGAGAGAGAGCAGGAAGCACATGGTTGATTTGGCTGTGGCTTTGAAGTATTTAGGTTTTTCCAACTGATGATGCCCAAAACCTCATGAGCAAGTCATGCTATTCTGAAGAAAAAAGGAAGAAACAATATATTTTGAGAAGAGTTGCCAGACAGTAGTGAATTCAGGGAATTCAAAACTCAAATATTCCATCATTACTCTATTCAATGAAATTCAGCTTCAATCTATTGTCCTTTCATTACACCGTCTTTGTCACGGATGCCGCCGAGGCTGCTCCTCCTCCTTGCTCGGGCAGGCTTCGGCGTTCGTCGTCCCCGGAGTACTAGCTACTGCCGCTCGATGTTTCGATGTTTGTCTTGTATTGTCTAGTTGGTACGCCTGTTTCGTATTCTGTATTGATTATGTACCATATAAGTTCCCTTGTTTTATGTTTGCCTTTGTGTGCTATTGTCCGCGTCTCTTGTATGTATGTTCGGCATTGACCATCTTGTTTATTACGCACTCCGCGTACATTTCTCCTCTTGTGTTTGGAGGCTTTTGTTTTGTGCGTATTTTACTTTGGAAAGTAAAGTAGTCGTTACTGATCCTCTGTGTCCTGCGCCTGACTTCACCGCCGCATACACCTCAGCATTGACAGTCTTACCTGCACTAAACAGCAAGACACAAACAAAAACAGTTAATTCCCAGCATATTGAAATCTTGGAAGTTTGAATTGCTTTGGCGTTAAATCAGAGTGAGGCCACATAAGTTTGGCGAAAATAAGATGTTTTGAAGAAAGATTTATTTGACGAGAATAACGACTTTAATGTAGCCTACTGCCCAAACATTTCCTTCCTCATAAGTTAAACATAGAAAATGAACACTAACTTTTGCCTTTTTAAACACTGATTTGAATGCAAAGCACACTGTGCTCTCCCACTGGTTGAATCAACCTTGTTTCCACATCATTTCAACGAAAAAATTAAATGTGATGTTGAATGAATGTGCCACAGAACTGTAATACTATTCACAGCCAAGCTGGCATTTTTGCTGCCTAACTTTTAGTCGGAGAAATCCTGCTCGTTACTAAACGCTCGGTGTATAATCTCACTGACCAGAAAGACTCTTATTCATTCAAGTTAAGAGAGAGAGAAAAAACATAATTCTAACATTTAATAACATTAGGCCTAGGCCTACTAGCCGTGGGAATGGAACAGTGTCTGCACTGTTTCTCATGCTTTTCTATAGGACAAAACAAAAATCACCCAAGAGTGTGCTTCTACTCAGAGGTGGCTGTTGTTTCAGAGAGCGAGCGAGAGAAATAGTAGGAAGAGAGAGAGAGTAGAAAGAGGAAGAGAGAGAGAGTCGGAAGATAGAGAGAGAGTAGGAAGAGAGAGAGAGTAGGAGGAGAGAGAGAGTAGGAGGAAAGAGAGAGTAGGAGGAGAGAGAGAGTAGGAGGAGAGAGAGTCGGAAGAGAGAGAGAGTAGGAGGAGAGAGAGAGTAGGAGGAGAGAGAGAGTATGAAGAGAGAGAGAGAGAGTAGGAGGAGAGAGAGAGTAGGAGGAGAGAGAGAGTCGGAAGAGAGAGAGAGTAGGAGGAGAGAGAGAGTAGGAGGAGAGAGAGAGTCGGAAGAGAGAGAGAGTAGGAGGAGAGAGAGAGTAGGAGGAGAGAGAGAGTAGGAGGAGAGAGAGAGTCGGAAGAGAGAGAGAGTATGAAGAGAGAAAGAGTCAGAAGAGAGAGAGAGCAGGAAGCACATGGTTGATTTGGCTGTGGCTTTGAAGTATTTAGGTTTTTCCAACTGATGATGCCCAAAACCTCATGAGCAAGTCATGCTATTCTGAAGAAAAAAGGAAGAAACAATATATTCTGAGAAGAGTTGCCAGACAGTAGTGAATTCAGGGAATTCAAAACTCAAAGATTCCATCATTACTATATTCAATGAAATTCAGCTTAAATCTATTGTTCTTTCATTACACCGTCTTACCTGCACTAAACAGCAAGACACAAACAAAAACAGTTAATTCCCAGCATATTGAAATCTTGGAAGTTTGAATTGCTTTGGCGTTAAATCAGAGTGAGGCCACATAACCTTGGCGAAAAGAAGATGTTTTGAAGAAAGATTTATTTGACGAGAATAACGACTTTAATGTAGCCTACTGCCCAAACATTTCCTTCCTCATAAGTTAAACATAGAAAATGAACACTAACTTTTGCCTTTTTAAACACTGATATGAATGCAAAGCACACTGTGCTCTCCCACTGGTTGAATCAACCTTGTTTCCACATAATTTCAACAAAAAAAATTTTTTTTGATGTTGAATGAATGTGGAAAACTGAATGGATTTGAAAAAAGTAATCAACGTGAGGGAAATTTGTCTTTTTTTCACCCAACTTTTAACCTAAATCCAATGACATGGTGATTCTTATTTATAAAAAATGTTTACGTTGAATTCACTTTGGTTGACCATTAAACCAAATGTAAATCAAAACTAGATGTTGAACTGACATCTGTGCCCAGTGTTGAACTGACATCTGTGCCCAGTGCGCTGCTTACAAGACAGCTTTCCTTCTTCTCTTTGCACTCTGAAGTTATCCTGGATACAAGGGCATCAAAATAGAGGGTTAATGACAACACTAGCATAGGGAAGGAGGAGGCAGGAATAAGGATTGGGTCAGGGAGGTTCAGTCTTCAGTCTGGGCTGTAATGTGAGACGCTGAAGAAAAAAACAGAATCATCAGCACATTCCTCTCAGCCTGGGGTTTAGACTGAAAAAAAGACCACTGACTGTTCATGTACGTGGTTTCTCAGCTTGGTCTCGATGCATAAACAAAAAGCCAGGGAATTTACTGGTCCAACTGTTCTGAAACCGCAGGAGAGTTTGGGGTGAGGTTGGGGGTCTGCAATCGCCAACCCTCAGGGATAATTTCCCACAGTTTCATCACCTTGTCAGGTAATTATGGTAATCCATTTAAAACACTCCGATATCAGGAATAACAGGGAATAAACAGGAAATGGGAATTGTTTTTCAAATGCAGTATTTTTCCAGACAAAGGGCAGCCAAATCCACGACAAGAAAGCTATCTCAGAAACCTTTTTGGAATACTGGGCAGCTATTCAAGGATATTTTGCCAACAGATAGCACATGATAGTTTCACAGGGTATTTGATTTTACACTGAATGCAAATATAAATACAACATGTAAAGTGTTGGTCCAATGTTTCATGAGCTGAAATAAAAGATTCAAGAAATGTTCCATATGCACAAAAAGCTTATTTCTCTCAAATTCTGTGCACACATTTGTTTACATCCCTGTTAGTGAGCATTTCTCCATTGCCAAGATAATCCATCCACCTGACAGGTGTGGCATATCAAGAAGCTGATTAAACAGCATGATCATTAGACAGGTGCACCTTGTGCTGGGGACAATAAAAGGCCACTCTAAAATGTGTAATTTTGTCACAACACAATGCCACAGATGTCTCAAGTTTTGAGGGAGCGTGCAATTGGCATGCTGACTGCAGGAATGTCCACCAGAGCTGTTGCCAGAGAATTTAATGTTAATTTCTCTACCATAAGCCGCCTCCAACATTGTTTTAGAGAATTTGTCAGTACGTCCAACCGGCCTCACAACCGCAGACTACGCCAGCCCAGGATCTCCGCATCCAGCTTCTTCACCTGCAGGATCGTCTGAGGCCAGCCACCTGGGCAGCTGATGAAACTGTGGGTTTGCACAACCAAAGAATTTCTACACAAACTGTCAGAAACAGTCTCAGAGAAGCTCATCTGCTTGCTTGTCGTCCTCACCAGGGTCTTGACCTGACTGCAGTTCGGCATCGTAACCGACTTCAATGGCCACTGGCACGCTAGAGAAATGTGTTCTTCACGGATTAATCCCAGTTTCAACTATACCGGCAGATGGCATCATGTGGGCGAGCGGTTTGCTGATGTCAATGTTGTGAACAGAGTGCCCCATGGTGGTGGTGGGTTTATGGTATGGGCAGGCATAAGCTACGGACAACGAACACTATTGCATTTTATCAATGGCAATTTGAATGCGCAGAGATACTGTGACAAGAACCTGAGGCCCACTGTCGTGCCATTCATCCGCCGCCATCACCTCATGTTTCAGCATGATAATGCATGGCCCAATGTCGCAAGGATCTGTACACAATTTCTGCAAGCTGAAAATGTCCCAGTTCTTCCATGGCCTGCATACTCCTGACATGTCACCCATTGAGCATGTTTGGGATGCTCTGGATCGACGTGTACGACAGCGTGTTCCAGTTCCCGCCAATATCCAGCAACTTCACACAGCCGTTGAAGAGGAGTGAGACAACATTCCACAGGCCACAATCAACAGCCTGATCAACTCTATGCGAAGGAGATGTGTCGCGCTGCATGAGGCAAATGGTGGTCACACCAGATACTGACTGGTTTCCTGAGCCACACCTCTACCTTTTTTTAAGGTATCTGTGACCAACAGATGCATATCTGTATTCCCAGTCATGTGAAATCCATAGATTAGGGCCTAATGAATTCATTTCAATTGACTGATTTCCTTATATGAACTGTAACTCAGTAAAATCTTTGGAATTGTTGCATGTTGCATTTATATTTTTGTTCAGTGTAATTCACATCCTAGCAGTCCTCATCAATCACGTTCCTCTTACAATATACACCCTGGCCATAATGTGTTGGCTTTCGGCTGTGAGAACAGCTTCACCACAGTGAGTAGGGCTAGGCTGTGATTTATGCTGATAAAGGCCTGGGAGTCATTAATGTTATCTGGAGAAGTGCTGCCAGCCTAGGCCAAAACCTCATCCCTTATCAGCCATGCGTTCTCTTTTCCCCGGGAAAGGAGGAGCACGGCCCTGGCCTGCACTCTCTCCCACATCCCCTGTAGTTCTGCAAGACTACAATGCAATTATACAGCTGGAACCGCTCACTGCTCAATATTCCCAAAATGGGATTTCACTTTGATGATGAATATTCCCATAGTTGTAGACCAGCATGAACCATACGTTTTCTGGTCAGAAATGTCTTCTGATCTCATGACAAATAATAATTGTGTAATTAGCTGGAAGTACAATTACACATGTACACAATGTTGCATAACTCATTGCTTGGTTAAAGTTGGGTGGAAATGATCATTATTTTTGGTATACAATTTAAGCTCTGAATGAATATGCGGTCTTTGACAAATGAGATGCTCCAAGGTTACACAAACAACCTCTTTGGCCCCTGTGAATGTCACATGTGAAGTGACCACAACTCCATATCATACTTATCTAAATTACATAGTGGATCATACAGAAGCTGCTGAAAGTGTGTGTGGCAGAAGAAGAGGGCGGGCCAGTCCCTGGGGAGGCCTGCCTCTCTTTACAGTTGTCTCTTATCCAAATGTTCTGGGTGGAGCAGCAGAGTGTGTTAAAATGGGGT